>NC_137865.1:18937285-19067285 GCF_963924005.1 Protomyctophum bolini
ACTCTCTCAGTAACTAGTTTAATTTGGAGTTTTGGACATATGTGGTTATGTGCACAACTGCACACACACACACACACACACACACACACACACACACACACACAAAATGGTCACACTGAGATCAGGGTGGTTGGGGTTGCCATGGTGACCACCAGTGCAGTAATTACAATTAACATCCCGAATGACCACCTCTCTCTCTCTCTCTCTCTCTCTCTCTCAGACGCGCGCGCGCGCACACACACACACACACACACACACACACACACACACACACACACACACACACACACACACACACAACTAAATGATCTGGACACAACACGAATCACGATACACAATCATTTGCTAATTGCTATCATATTAAAAGTGAGATGTTTCTTCACAATTAGTATATTGTATATATATGTGAAAATCTCTCAAGGTCCTGTCAAAGATGGTGGATATATAGTTAATAACATCTGCAGTCTCAAAGGTAGAGCCACTAGACTAGAAGCCAAATGGTACACAAATAGCATACACAAGCTCTCCTAAGTGCTCATGGTCTAATGCTGGGGACCACGTGGAAGCCCCCCAAGGACCCCACTTTGACAACCATTGTACTACAGTATACTTAACTGCAGAGTTACAATGTATACTTTGTATAGTATAGTTTTTTGAGTGGTGTAGCCACTCCATTGCCCAGCAATGTGTGTCTCTGGCTGGCTGGCTGGGTCCGTCCGAGCACAGAAATAGCTTTTGCTTTTGTTGCTTTGTGCAACAAGACATAACAAACCGCAGGGACAACGATAAAACCGTCTTGACCCTTTGGTGTGGTTAGGGCTTAAAAGCTTGATACTGTATTAAAATATAAACAGCACTCAGACAGCGGGACGGACGGGAGCCAGAATGACAAAGTGAATGAGGGAACCACACAGGGAGGAGAGGAGAGAGAGAGAGAAGGAGAGAGGGCTTTAGAAAGAGAAGAACATTCCTTTGAGTCTCATCCGTCCGCATTGGATTTATCAGACGTTAATTAAATGTTATGCTCGGATAACCGCTGTACGGCGACGGAGCTATCATTTCCAACCCAATTACAAGCCCTAAATCTCCTGCTCGTGTTTTTAAAGTCCTCAGACTCCATTTAAAACATTTCATGTCAATGATCTAGCCTGGTTTCTTTGGGCCCAGGTCCAAAATCACAGCACTCTGGTTCAGTACTAAGTGAAGGATTCCAGTTGACAGACAAAGAAGAGATTGGGTGAGACCGCACGGCGCACTCCAGTGTTAATTTCGTCGACTATAACTATGACTTTTTGACTTTGACTTTTATGATGACTGTAACAAGACTATTATATATATATATATATCGACAATTTCGTTAACAAATAAAAACTAGACTAGTGGAGAAAAAATCCTGTAGAACTAAAAGACAAAGTCATTTTAGTTCGGGTGTTGAAACCAAGTGTAAAGCCAATCATTACGACACCACCAATTGTAGACAAAACAAATCACACTCGTGTGAAGTGAGGGGCACTCTTATCATCATACGTCATCATACATCATCTCATTCTGGCCAATCACAATTTGCGTCCTCACTTTTGTCTTCAATGTTTGTCTTTACACACTTTTGTATTCAATGTTTGCGTTTACACAGACAGAGGACATAGCTGGACATATTTTATTCAAAAGACTTTGACTAAAACTAAATCAAAATTTGCTGTCCATACTAACACTGCTGAGTGTTCTCCTAAGTGCTGTGATATTTTGCAAAGCAACAACTCGTCGTCAGAAATGTAGCGTGTCATGAGCTGACACTCGTGGCAAAATAAAATTAGTATTTAATAATGCTTAGAGAAGAGATTCATGCGGAATGGTTAATATTGGTTATTGTGGAAAATATACCAGTGAAAGATAACTTTGTTTAACTTATTTTGGGTGGGAACCCCTTTTGGTGTTTTAAAGCATTATGTTATAATTTAGCTATTGAACTTGTAGACTGTAGGTCTGCTATTTTTGAAAAATCGTGAAAATGTGCCTCATGTCTTTGAATATATATTATTACAGAGTGAACATTTTAACTAAAATCTTTGCTTTTGGGGAGGTCCCTGGAACAACATATTTTCAGATGATGGGCAGAGGCATATTACATATAATTTTTAAGATTAAGAAGACATTTTTTTAAATTTCGACGTCAGGCCTAACTGGTTTAAATTGGAAAACGTTAAGAAACAACAATATGACTTTAACCCAGAGAGAGAGTGTTTAACTTCAGACGGATAGTTTCACTGCTTGATTCCGATTGGCTGAGTTAGCAATAAGCCACCCAAGGCTGTGGTGTATTATTAATAAGCCTCTGGTGGCTTATTGCTTCAACATAATGCTGTCAGTTTGCATCACGTGCATCAGCATCGTATAGGGATGACCTTCTATCCACCACCCTGTGGAGCTACAGTATATAGAATACGTGAGCAGTGGTGGAAGAACTCATCACATTTTATACTTAAAATAATACTACCACAATGTAGAAATACTATGTACTGAAAGTGAAAGTACTCATTCTGCAGAATGTCCCATTTCACAAGTTTCCAAATGTACGTGTAGTCACTTTGGATTTCAAGTGTATAGGGCTGAAGTGGTTAATACATACATGTGTTGTAAAAAATAATCAAAATCTAACGAACGAGAAACTAAAGTTGTTAAATAATTGTAGTGGAGTGAAACAAAATGTGCAATATTTGCCTCTGAGATGTAGTGGAGTATTGAACATTGGAAATGCTCCACTAAATAAAATAAATACATTTGGCACAAACAAGGGACTAAATTAATTTCACTCCTATGCCACCAAAATGTGGAACGCCCTACCAACAGTCATTAAGACATGCAAATCCCTTGACTCCTTCAAAAGCGCTCTCAAAGGACGGCTGCAATTCCAAACTGGCCCCCGTAAAATCTGAATCCTCCCCCGTCCCCTTACCCCCTTACTGTATACGTTTCCTCTCCCTTTTTACCTCCTTACATGAAGTGTATATTTGCAAATGTTCTGATGCATTGTAAATGGTGGACCCTGTTGTAAACAAGTGTAATGCTTTATCAGTGTGTCGTCCACAGTAACAGTCTTTGTATTGAGTTGTGCTTTCATGTGAAATGTACGCATTCTGCAAACTGTTAATAAATGCTTCAATCAATCAATCGATCAATCAATCACAATACCGTACATGCCTGCGTCCTACAAAAGGCAGTTATCGAACAACTGTGTGCTGTGCTGTCAGAATATTTATGGATGAATTCATGGTATTCAAATCAATGAAGAATGATAATGACATGGAGTACTAGTGAGTGGCTTGGATGACATTTAAGCGTCTGGGGGTCTGAGAGGAGGAGAGGAAGACAATGTGACTCTCACCTCTCTCATCTTGGAGGCGCTGAAGGAGGGGGTGAGGATGCTTCGAACCCGCTTCCACTGTTCGTTCCTCAGCATCAACAAGCAGTCGCTCATGGGCTTGGTGGTGAAGCGCGTGTTCTGGGAGAGGAATAGACAAATAAGGGTTTTGATCAGAACCTGAGACACGAAGCAATGGAAGGAATGCCGCTCGCTGTCTGTATGTTAAAGTCTTCCTGAGTGTCAGTTGTGTACAGTTAATTTTCTTTCACACTTTCTTTTCACTTTACTCATTTATTTTGCTTTACGATATATACTGACACACGCACACACAGAGCACACCCTGAACTGTATGTGTTTCACACAGGCCGAGGGGGGTGGGGTGATTCTGAGAAATAGAAGAGAAAAATGAAAACGAAAAAAAAGCCCATTCTTGTCAATCCCTTCCATCCACCTCATCTCTAATGTCGCCTTCCCGCCTCCACCCCCCAACCCCCGCCTCCACCGTCCAACCCCCACCCCCCACCCTATCAACAATTCAATGCATCACTATTTCATTTCCTCCGACATGCGCCATGTGCCGCCGGGCCGAGTCAAATCATCTCGCGAAAGATGGAAGCGCGAGAAAGAAAGAGAGGCTGTTGTGTTGTTCCTGTGCGGCCCAGTGGGTCTGATCTGCTGGGTCCTCTGGGACGTTTGGACCTTTGAGGCTGCACAAACACAATAGCAGGAGGAGAACTCTGGAGGAATAATAAAGCAGTTCCTGTCAGCCATGAGAGCTGCCATGCGGAATTAACTCTGAGAGTTACATAATGTAACCGAATGGACCTGTATAAAGAGTTCCAGCTTCATAGGAATGCACGCTTTTGTGCGACATGACGACAGAAAGATAGAAAGTATAAATACGGCGATACAAGGTTTCTGCCTGACAGTGTGATACAACAGATACAAGGTTTCTGCCTGACAGTGTGATACAACAGATACAAGGTTTCTGCCTGACAGTGTGATACAACAGATACAAGGTTTCTGCCTGACAGTGTGATACAACAGATACAAGGTTTCTGCCTGACAGTGTGATACAACAGATACAAGGTTTCTGCCTGACAGTGTGATACAACAGATACAAGGTTTCTGCCTGACAGTGTGATACAACAGATACAAGGTTTCTGCCTGACCGTGCCAATTCACTCAAAACTATCTGTGGTGTCTTTCCTTTTTACCACTTAAACCCCAGCATCCTTATTGCGGGAAAGACCTTCGCAGAAAATGGCAGATCAACAAGCTTGTCGACGGGCTACTTTCAGCAAAAGCTTTCCCCACAGTAACGGAAAACAGACAATACACTAGTATAGAGCCCTGAGGGACTCCGGTCGACCATATGCTAGGGTTTAAGTGGTTAATGATGCCACCAGCATTACTTTTGCATAGTCTGTGTCTGAGGATGGGATGGCGGTAGACGCCCCACAGAACCTGGCGATGGTTAAGTGCAGTTGAGGAAGCAAAGCTCACACCACAACAATGAAGTGGTGTAATGTGGCGTGAAGGAGGCTCTCGTGGTCGTGTCTGGAGGGCCAGAGAAACCTTCAAAACAACGACGAGAGTTGAGCAAATTCATCAATCTGGTTTTACAGACTCCCTCAGCGTTTTTGGTGTACGGACAAAAATGAGTCACCAAAGTGGAGCCGCTTGTGTTATACGTCCCATGCTGCAAGTGAAAATGTCTAGAGCGTGCGTGCGTGCGACCGTGCATGTTACTATACTTTTGAGGTCCAAAATACCGGACCCCACAAGAAAATAATATTGTTTTGGTTAACAAAGACTGATGGAGTCATTACAAACAGGAAAGGAGGTTGGGGTCAGGATTAGGATTAGGCATATAGGATTCGGTTTAGGTTTAAGGGATAGGTTTGGGGTTAAGGTTAAGGTCAAGGTTTTAGGGACATCATAACTCGTTGTTGCCCTATACCAACGTGTGTGTGTGTGTACATGTATCTGCATTCTGCATGCCTGCGTAATAAACAAAGCAAAATATAAGCATTATATTTTCATACATGCTCACTTCGCCCGTGCCTCGGGACATTGCATTTAGTCCGTGAGCGTCCTGCATTTGGTATTGTACACACTCGCGCACACACACACACACGACACGCTGGGTCGGAGCCACAGGGATAAAATGGAAAAGAAAATCACATCGATTTTCTCCCTTGCCCTTTTGACCTTTTGCTCCGCAGCAGAGCCAGTATGGAAGATGATGAAAGCCAGGGTGACCCCGTGACCTCTGAACTCTCTCTGATGCATGTGGCAGCCTATCATTAGCTGTGACACTGGGCACCCATCAGGAATACCTCGCCGACTGTACTGTACCTGCACTTTGCTGCACTACACTGGCAAATCCTCACTGCATTTGGAACCTAATGGACCCGTTCCATATTTACTGTACTGTACCTGCACTTTGCTGCACTACACTGGCAAATCCTCACTGCATTTGGAACCTAATGGACCCGTTCCATATTTACTGTACTGTACCTGCACTTTGCTGCACTACACTGGCAAATCCTCACTGCATTTGGAACCTAATGGACCCGTTCCATATTTACTGTACTGTACCTGCACTTTGCTGCACTACACTGGCAAATCCTCACTGCATTTGGAACCTAATCGACCCAGTCCATATTTACTGTACTGTACCTGCACTTTGCTGCACTACACTGGCAAATCCTCACTGCATTTGGAACCTAATGGACCCAGTCCATATTTACTGTACTGTACCTGCACTTTGCTGCACTACACTGGCAAATCCTCACTGCATTTGGAACCTAATGGACCCAGTCCATATTTACTGTACTGTACCTGCACTTTGCTGCACTACACTGGCAAATCCTCACTGCATTTTGAACCTAATGGACCCGTTCCATATTTACTGTACTGTACCTGCACTTTGCTGCACTACACTGGCAAATCCTCACTGCATTTGGAACCTAATGGACCCAGTCCATATTTTGTACACTCTCTGAACTAAAAAGTGCTGTAAAGAGGGACACTTTTTGTTATAGTAGTAAATGTTAAAAAGCTCTATATTCTGATATTCGGTAACTATGGAATCATGCATTTCCTGTCCGTCAGTGTATCACTCAAAATGACCTGTTCTGGCTCCATATACAGTATGGCGGATGGGCGAGGTCGCTTCTCGCCCTCAGTGTGTCTAACTGGTTAAGGAGCTTGGCTTTGATATCCTATATTACAGTCTACCTGGTTCTGTGTTCTGTCTGTCTGCCTGACGCTGTGTTTGTTCTTTGATATCCTATATTACAGTCTACCTGGTTCTGTGTTCTGTCTGTCTGCCTGACGCTGTGTTTGTTCTTTGATATCCTATATTACAGTCTACCTGGTTCTGTGTTCTGTCTGTCTGCCTGACGCTGTGTTTGTTCTTTGATATCCTATATTACAGTCTACCTGGTTCTGTGTTCTGTCTGTCTGTCTGACGGTGTGTTTGCTAGGTCATCGGGTTATAGTCTACCTGGTTCTGTGTTCTGTCTGTCTGTCTGACGGTGTGTTTGCTAGGTCATCGGGTTATAGGGTCAACAGTCTACCTGGTTCTGTGTTCTGTCTGTCTGTCTGACGGTGTGTTTGCTAGGTCATCGGGTTATAGGGTCAACAGTCTACCTGGTTCTGTGTTCTGTCTGTCTGTCTGACGGTGTGTTTGCTAGGTCATCGGGTTATAGGGTCAACAGTCGCAAAAGCGGGTCAAAATTGTTTGCATAACTTTGTCAATACATTTCCCAAAAATGTTTTTCTTTCTGTGTTCTATAATTCATTCTACTGAAGACTGTCTGCTAGGGTTAAATGTTTTGGTTTTTTGTGTTCTATAATTCATTCTACTGAAGACTGTCTGCTAGGGTTAAATGTTTTGGTTTTCTGTGTTCTATAATTCATTCTACTGAAGACTGTCTGCTAGGGTTAAATGTTTTGGTTTTCTGTGTTCTATAATTCATTCTACTGAAGACTGTCTGCTAGGGTTAAATGTTTTGGTTTTCTGTGTTCTATAATTCATTCTACTGAAGACTGTCTGCTAGGGTTAAATGTTTTGGTTTCTGTGTTCTATAATTCATTCTACTGAAGACTGTCTGCTAGGGTTAAATGTTTTGGTTTCTGTGTTCTATAATTCATTCTACTGAAGACTGTCTGCTAGGGTTAAATGTTTTGGTTTTCTGTGTTCTATAATTCATTCTACTGAAGACTGTCTGCTAGGGTTAAATGTTTTGGTTTTTTGTGTTCTATAATTCATTCTACTGAAGACTGTCTGCTAGGGTTAAATGTTTTGGTTTTTTGTGCAGGTCATTGACTACAATTATGAAGAGGACTGTGTGCCGAAACGTTAATCAATGAAGCTTTAATTGGACCTTTTGAAAAGTCTCAGTGTGCAGACTTCTACTTTTTTTCATCCTGCCTTGAGCCACTGTTTTAAATAAAACTGTCTTGCCTCATTGGCTACAATGACATATTGCAGTACGTACTGCACTGGAAAGGGTTAACGATACAGTGTTCTACTGTATTGTCAACAATTGGTCATGACCTTTCACCCTGAGAGACCTTTAAAGGTCAATCTCAAAGTGGATCAATGCCTGACTGTTTAAGACTTAAGTGTTCTGTTGAAAGGGTTCTTATCAGATCTACACGCTCATAATGTGTCGCCTTGCAACGCGCTGTTCTACATTTTTGATTGATTGAATATAATATATAATATTAACAGTTTGCCAAAAACTGTCACGGTGTCACAGATTTATACCCCCCTTAAACTCCCTTCCACTCTGGCAGGGCGTTTCACTTTGTTGCGGTTTCAACCCCTAAAAATGCAGGAAAATCTGATATTTTCTTTAGCCGTTTTCCCTAGGGACAGTTGTCGTCTAAAAACAGGGCCTATAAAGACTGTCCAAAATGTGGATGGTAATCTATCAGACACAAAACTCTGGCATCTGTCTGGCTCTTGCGGTGGGGTGAGGGGGTTAGGTTAGCACTCTGTCAGAGACATCAATGTGCCAAAGGCTATTCTCCTGAAATCACGCAGTGTGAGCCTTGTACAGAGAACAAACATCACCATCTTCCTGCAATGGAAGGAACAGAGGCGCACGCACACGCACACACACGCACACACACACACACACACACACACACACACACACACACACACACACACACACACACAGTCACATCGACTGACTTGTCAGGTGGGCAACCTCCTATGACCAACACTGACTGGGATGAAAAAACAAAATCTATCAGAAGACCACAAATGTAGTTTTTTCCCATTTTCGTACATTTGTGTTTGTATTTTGAAGAAATGCCAGGAGCGCAAGGCCTTGCAGCGAATGCACGAGACTGTTATGCGAGAACCATCACACTTGATGGAAATTGCTATGTCTGATGCCATATTGTTTAACTGAAACAACCAATCATATCTGCAACCCATATGTGTGTGTGTGTGTGTGTGTGTGTGTGTGTGTGTGTGTGTGTGTGTGTGTGTGTGTGTGTGTGTGTGTGCGTGCGTATGTCTGGCTACATGAGACTAGTGTTGGTGTGGTCATTGTTTCATGTGCTCCTCATCTACGCCAGGCCCGAAAGGCCGCCTGTCCATCTGTGTGTGTGTGTGTGTGTGTGTGTGTGTGTGTGTGTGTGTGTGTGTGTGTGTGCTCGCGCGTGCATGTGTGTGTGTTCATGTGCTCACCATTCTGTTGGGGAAGCTGCTGAATTCTTTGACCATCACCTGTCTGAGCATGTCAGGATCAGCCACCACTACTATTGGTCTCCGACCTAAATAGTACCTGAGACAATATAAACATAATGAATGATATGATATGAATGAATGACACACGCACACACACACACACACACACACACACACACACACACACACACACACACACACACACACACACACACACACACACACACACACACACACACACACACACACTTAAAGAACACGGTGAGCCTGGAACATGCTGCATGCTGGGAGCTTAACCACCACCCACACTACTACTACTGTACCACTGACCTTCCCACCCCCAAAAGTTGAACCATTTCTCTTACACGATAAAACACTATTTTTCCTTCTATACGATCCTAATTAATCTTCTCTATATTTTACCCCCCAAATTTCCAGATGGGGGTCCGTAGCCAAATACATATATTGGGGTCCTTGACACAAAAAACGTTTGAGAACCACTGCATTACAGCATAAACCTCCATCAGCAGCTATATTAAAACACAAGCGTCATCTCAGAGGTTATAGCCATTACAGGAAGGACGGCATGGTGACAGGTGCATCCATAAACAGGGACTCTTCGGTGTTAACGACCCCTATGGCTTTTTATAAGGACTCAAATCCCCACAGGAAGCAGCAGTTCATTATATAGCTTCACTATTTACAGTAGAAGCTGCTGGGTCACGTTTGGTGCATTTTTGTGCCAGTAAGAATGCAGTACTTAACATCAACAAGAGTGACCATGTTACCAGCAACAATCTGTACCATGGAACCAGGGGTGAGTGACAAAATAGCAGCCAGGAGAATGACACTAGCAGGACACTGCCAAAGACATCAAGAGCTGCCAGCCAGCAAACTGGTACTGTGGGAACTAGCACACAGGCACCGGTCACGAGGACCATGAGTGTCAATGAGCATGGCTGTCTAAAAATCACTGGTTCTAAAACATTTTTCTGTGTGAAGGACCCCCAAATTGATGTACATTTGGCCACAGACCCCACATCTGAAAATATGTTGTGCAAGATTTGCCAGATCCAAATTTGTATTGAATATTTCTGGTCTGGTTCCAAAAATGAACCAGTATTGAATGTGTATGAATGATATTTACATTGGAATGAATGAGCCTGGCTGGAAAGTGTCCAAGTGGGAGTGTCTAAGTGGGAGAGGTGAATTGAAATAGCACACTGACTATCTAGAAAATCAAAACATTTTCAAAAAGGTTGCAGACACTGTACTGTACTGTACTGTACTGTACTGTACTGTACTGTACTGTACGAGTGTGTAGTCATGCTATACTCATACTGCACTGTACTCTGTACTGTATGTGTAGTGTACTCTACTGTACTACTCTACTACTATACTGTCACCCAGTTGAAGGACTTACTGTACTGTACTGTACTGTACTGTACTGTACTGTACTGTACTGTACTGTACTGTACTGTACTGTACTGTACTGTAATGTAGTAAAATTCTCCATTCATTGTCAATGGGGATTTTTTTTGTAACTATATTCCAATAGTGATCATTGCTACAGTAGAGAATGTTTGTTCAGTAATAGGGGCCTACCTGTTTCTCCATGTCTTTAATTAACCAAAAATACATATTCTGGTTGGGGTAGCAATTTCATCCAATCAGGTGAGAGAACTGATGGATACAGCATAAAGGGCCTTGCAAACGGGGAGCGATAAAACGCACCTATAGTTCATTTTCAATGCGTATTTACGTGAGCGCGCGGTCCAATTAATTTGTTGCCCGCTCGCTCGTTTCGTGCACACGCCCGTGACTCACCAGACCTGGATTCGGTTTAGCTTTTTTTTACGCTTGCATAAGCAGACCTGTAGCAGACCTGTAGCAGACCTGTAGCAGACCTGTAACAGACCTGTAGCAGACCTGTAGCAGACCTGTAACAGACCTGTAGCAGACCTGTAGCAGACCTGTAACAGACCTGTAGCAGACCTGTAACAGACCTGTAGCAGACCTGTAACAGACCTGTAGCAGACCTGTAGCAGACCTGTAACAGACCTGTAACAGACCTGTAGCAGACCTGTAACAGACCTGTAGCAGACCTGTAGCAGACCTGTAACAGACCTGTAACAGACCTGTAGCAGACCTGTAGCAGACCTGTAACAGACCTGTAGCAGACCTGTAACAGACCTGTAACAGACCTGTAGCAGACCTGTAACAGACCTGTAGCAGACCTGTAACAGACATGTAACAGACCTGTAGCAGACCTGTAACAGACCTGTAGCAGACCTGTAGCAGACCTGTAACAGACCTGTAACAGACCTGTAGCAGACCTGTAACAGACCTGTAGCAGACCTGTAGCAGACCTGTAACAGACCTGTAACAGACCTGTAGCAGACCTGTAGCAGACCTGTAGCAGACCTGTAGCAGACCTGTCGTTGTTTCAGGCAACAACATGTGTGTTCCTCGCTCCCCGTTTGCAAGGCCCTTAAAGCAGTGAAATTGGAAGTGGAAAAGTACAATTTAAGGAACACGGCAAACTGTTTCGTCGGTTGTTATATTATTTCTTTCTTTTCCTATTTCTAAACACAATGTAGAAAGAAGGGAGCCAGAAAAAAACGAAGCAAGGAGGGAAGGTCTCTTTTATGGGGGTTTTTTTTCCATCCTAATTGGCTACTGGGAGAGAGGTCGGACCACAACGTATACACTCTCAGAGCTATGGAGGATGGAGGTCTGTGGACTAATGTATACCAAAAAATGAGGGTCCTTGAAATTAATCTGTTTGAGTAGCCTACAATATGATGCTGATTATTATGTGGCAAAAAAACCCCAGAGGCATTTGCATTACCTCTCTTGAAAAACATACTGTATTTTGGAATTAAAATTACGCTGAGGCAGAAATTATATTGTTCTTAAAAGTAATCAGATATATCTTTTTCCCTCCCACATTTTGACACTATGGATTTTACGGGGCATTTCTCCCCCCCCCGGCCAGCCCAATACACATTGTCAACATGTATTTGTCTAACAGGAGAGATGAAATCAATAAGAAGCAGTGGCAACTGACAGGATGCAAATGCACTTACCCACACACTCTGCCATGCGTCTTTATTAGATCATTGATGGGATCAAAAAAGCCCTGTGGAGAAAAGAGGAGAGAGCCTCATCAAAGGGACGGCAACAGACATGGAAAAGGACAAGGGAAAGTCCCCTGGTGTGATATGTAGACGGCATCTGAATGACTGTGTTCTCACTCAGGACCTGCAATTCTTTCATTCACAATGAAGCAACTCCCAGTTGGACACACACACAGAGAGAGAGAGAGAGAGAGAGAGAGAGAGAGAGAGAGAGAAAGAGAGAGAGAGAGAGAGAGGGATCTTCGTTGTCGGGCAGAAACATTGTGTCCAAAAATGTGACTTTTTAGGAAACGGATCCAATGTAATCATTATTATTTTGTCACAAGCTCTTGTTAATACTTTTCATGGGTTCAATTTGAATAAACCCACAGAGACAGACATTGACTGATTGATTAATACTTTAGTCATAAATGTAAACAGCACATGATACTAAAGGATACAAAACACAGAATGTGGTCCACCGTTGCATGTATTCAATTCATCAACAACAATAGCCTACATGTCATCCACAAATACAAGACGCTATTATGTACAAAGAAGAAAAGGAAAAAACAGCGGCAGTGAAGCACCTTTGGGAATGTGAATGTTGTGGTCTCCTGGTAGATGGTTGTTCTAGTTGGAAATACACCAGATAGTGATACAGTGATACCAATCCTTTATACAGGCTATGAGTGTGACATCATCGTAAGTAGCGCTTGTTTTCAATAAAGCTAAAATATTGTCTATATACATACTGTACATTCATGAATCCACTTGCTTACCGGCTGTCGGTATTGAGCAATCTTTTTATATGGGTTTATAATTATATGTGACCCTACCATTAACATGTGACAAACTAGGGGGTTTTCATGATTCAAAATCCATTCCAATTAGTTTTGCACAAAAAAACACTCATTGTGCTAAAAATGGCCATAGCCGTCATCACAAGATGAGGTCAGCACATTTTGGTCAGATTTGAGCAAGTGGCTATGGCTGTTTTTAGCCCAAGGAGTGTTTCTTGTGCAAAACTAATGCTTGTAATAAGATTCAGAATCATGAAAACCCCCTAGTTTGACACATGCTACATAAAGCATAATGAAAATGTGAAAATCTTGCCTTATATATAAACCCCGGCCTGTAAAAAGAATTGCTGAATGCTGACAGCCGGTCAGCAAGTGGATTAATATTTTAGGCCAATAAAAAGACTATATACCAAATTTCCCATTCCACAACCCCGGCTGCGGACTATTAGGAGTTGATTCAGACTTAGTTGCGAAAAATGCCAATTTACAAGTTCAAAACACAGATGGGCAATTTCAGGACCCCATCTAAGTATACCTTGTATAGCTTGCAGATCTGCTACTTTTAATACATTTGAATCCTGAAAAGTAACAGTTTTGGACAATTTTGGAAGTTTCCACCCGACAAAATCAAGTTGCATCTATCAAAAAAAGGAACGGAAATACAAATTTTCAGCGATGACGACGAAGCCATCCCTTCTGCAGGTACTGTAGTGAATATATTGATCTAAGAGTCAAGGCCTTGGGGTGCATTATTCATTATCGTTATTCATTTTGCATGACTCCATGACTTACAAATATGGTAATGTGAGGGCTTGTAAAGCCCCAGGGTATGTTAACTACCTTGAAGACTGTGAACAAGGAATGTTAAAAGGAACACAAAATAAAGTTGGTGCATTTATTCAACTTAGTGCATTCGACACATTTTGTGTGTGTGTTTGTTTCATCATTGAATAACTAAAATAGATTTTTATATTTTGTATAACCTATTTTATACTTCAGCATACAAGAGTGTCCCACCGTAGCAATTCAATGTGCTGTGAACTTTTAGATCTGCTATTTTCTGGGGTTTTCTTTGTATTTGTGATACTGTACTATATAATTATAGATCATTTGATTACAATTATATGTTTTTAGAATGGATTGAATTGATTAGTTTGATTAACTTAGTAGTGGGTCAGTCTGCACACAGATGTGTGCCTGTGCATGTGTGCACTGTGCATGCGCCTGTGTGTGGTCTGCTCTGCACACACGCGCATGCATGATAAAGGTTTCTTTGTCATGGCAGATGTCTGCCAGTAAGAGGGTCCCATGCATGTGTGAATGTGGAGCTGCCAGGGGATGGATGCTCTAATGCAATATACTGTACACCAGGGGATGGATGCTCTAATGAAATATACTGTACACCACCAGGGGATGGATGCTCTAATGAAATATACTGTACACCACCAGGGGATGGATGCTCTAATGAAATATACACCACCAGGGGATGGATGCTCTAATGAAATATACTGTACACCACCAGGGGATGGATGCTCTAATGAAATATACACCACCAGGGGATGGATGCTCTAATGAAAGATACTGTACACCACCAGGGGATGGATGCTCTAATGAAATATACAACAGCAGCCAGCTAGGAAAACATCTACTCCACCTGGTCAGTCTACTTCAACCAAACATACCAGCTAGATAATCAATCAATCAATCAATCAATAGTATCTACACTACTTACATACCTACCACCCAGCCACCAACCTACCTACATATCTACACTACCTACTGGTCTACCACTTACCTACCTATACCTAATTACCTACCTACCTACCTACAACCAAGAGGCTTTATTTGTCACTACTTCAATTTGCAGAGCAAAGCACTTTTTCACACCTGCATCCGTATAGAACTACTAATATAATACTATTGGTAACTAACTATAAAAGAAGCAACGGGATGTACAGCATGTTGTACATTGCAATTACTTTCAATGGAATGCTAGTCAAAGCAGTTAATGAGCATAGACGACTGCCAACTATTCATGGCCAACGAGAGCAGTTGAACTGATTCCTACAGTATGTCCTAGAAGAGCACCGTCTCAGACCACTAGATGTCAGTGGTGAGGCAGAGGCATAAAGGACTGCATTGGCAGAGAGCAGGGGTAGGTCTGCCCAATTAGTCCACATGAAAAACAAATCACCAGTGGTGTAAAGTTGCCAAGTACATTTACTCAAGTACTGTACTTAAGTTTCAGGTATTTGTACCTCTCTCCAGGGGCACCACTGGAGAGAAGGGGCAGGTCTGCCCCAGGCTTTAGAGGAAATCTTTTGACCTTCCCAAAGTCTACATGAAAAACAATTCACACAATGTGACGGCAATCACTCAAATGCATTGCACCACCGTGGCCTTGGTTACATTATACGAGTAGTTGTCAAGGACCAATCAAATTTATCCACAGACTCTTGAAAGGATTTTGTGGCAGGGGTGTCCCTGCCTATAAGAGATGACCTGTCGATGTTTTTGTTAATATTTTGCAAGTTATTTGAAAGATAGCATATCTACGAGCTTGTAGATACGATATGGCCATTTTTGAACAGTCGAAAAAGAAAATAGGACCCCCTGGAACCCCCTGAAGGAGCCCTGGGGCCCCGGACTCCTTTGAGAACTAATTACATTATACCACCCTAATGCCAGACACTACCTGGATTCAGTGTTGAAACATTCTCTCTGATTTATGTGATTGCCAGAATGGACCAACAAACCAAGGAAGAGTTTATAGCCGCATGGAGAAGAGAGTGGACATGTCTCACCATCGCTGTATTGAGGGGAGGGGTCTGAAGCTTCTCACTCAGGGTGCGACAAACTACACACACATGGCATTCAAATGTTTATGAGGGGCTCGCTCCGCATGCCCATCACATGAAGGAGGAGGCCAAATACAGAGAGAGGAGCTCCTCCATACACCCCCCCCCCCCCCCACCACCACCACAGCCGCGGCTGAATAGGGACCTATTCACAAAGAGGAGCTTGTCCGTTAAGGTGCTTAGAAAGTGCTCGGGTCGTTGAAATGCAAGGCGACAGAGCAGCCCTCAGTTTGCCTGCTTTAGAGTTAATTAAGCTGCAGACACAGTTGGCAGGAGCCCCCCACTCCACCCCAGTCCACCTTCATGCTATGCTGATTTCAGTGACCCCATGACACTAAAAGCCACTTAAGCCCTATATATTCTGGTACAACGAACATAAGATGGCCGTTCAGAATGCGTTGCATGGCGCGGGCCCAGTGGAAAACACTGCTTATGGGGCCTCTCTGACCCTCACTCTGCCTTGGTTTCCAGACCACGTCTCAGCCTGGATCATCAACGAGTGTCTTGGCATCGGATGGATGTCCCTTTTATTGAGAGTTCATTTCCCCTTCGCTCATCCCATGGCATGTGCACAGACACGCATTCTACACACGCGCATGCGCACACACACACACACACATGCGCGCGCACACACACACACACACAGGCTCAGTCAAACAGAGGACAGGGACATGACTCTTAATTGTAGATTCATCACAAATGGAACCGATCAATACGGCCCTCTCGACTCCACGGAACATGGCATCAGTGGCATGTTCTGAATTTTGTCCTTTTCTCTTACCAGAGGGGATTAGACACTTAGACACACCCCCCCCCCCCCCCACCACCACATGAAGAGACACTCCCTGTTTTGTTTTCTTCTCAAACCCAACCGACTGATTGCGACGACGTGTGTACACATCCTAGCGCTTTGTCATTGATGTCAAACGCCTATCCTTCTGCAATGTACTGCTTTTTGCGCATGCGCGCTCTCGTTCACTTCCCTTTTTAGCGATCAGAAAGAAAGGCTCGCCACGTGTAATCTAGGGAGCTCTCCGTGGTTTTGACCAGATGGCTATACTTCTGTCTTCATTTCTGACTTCAACATGCATCTCGCCCGGAATATTAACGCTTCTAGAGAGACTTTATCGCAATGATCGCAAGGTAAGCAAGCAACAAACCGAGTAAAAGCTGCCATATCTGCCCGGCACCCCGAGCTTCTATTTTGAAAG
Source organism: Protomyctophum bolini (assembly GCF_963924005.1). Taxonomy (NCBI): domain Eukaryota; kingdom Metazoa; phylum Chordata; class Actinopteri; order Myctophiformes; family Myctophidae; genus Protomyctophum; species Protomyctophum bolini. Next base: position 18,954,357 of record NC_137865.1, read on the forward strand.
AAATCCCAGCGCTGATTGTGTTAATGACTCTGTCACCCTGCGTCTTTGTAGCGTGGAACACACATTTACATGTGTGTGTGTGTGTGTGTGTGTGTGTGTGTGTGTGCGTGCGTACGTGCATGAGTACGTGTGCAATCTGTGCACGCACATACACACATGCATGAGATGTGAGATATAGTTAAATAGGGATACTTGCGTGTGTGCAAAAGCACTTGTGTGCGGATACAGATTCAGAAACACATTCATAGACACTCACAAGTCACACATACTGGCATACGACGTACACAAATAAATGCACACACACATACAAACACGCACACACAGACACATACACACACACACAAACACACTGCAAAACATCCTTACACACTACACACATATACAAACAAATATGTGCATGCACACACACACAAACACGCACACACACACACACACACACACACACAGAGACTGCTGTGTCCTTCAGCCCGAGCGTGACCTTGGGGTTGTTGAGGAGAGCTGGCTCTGAACTAGTGAGAGGGGTGAGAGTGGTGTGCATGTGTGATGTGTGTGTGTGTGTGTGTGTGTACCATTAAACCTGTGGGGGCTTCACTTCACCGAGGCTCTCAGCACTGCACAGCCGGGCCGGGAGGGAGGGAGGCAGCAGAACTGTAATAGTAGCCCTCTGCCTAATGTACTGCTGGGGCATCCACACAACTGAGGTGGTGAGAGCGGGCTGAGACCTGGGGGGGCTCGCTGGATGGACAAATAACTCCTGCCTGGAAACAACAGGCTGGATGGATTGGAGACTATAGCCAGACCCATAAGTAGCCACAATTCAACCTTTTATCTCCATATTATTATTATTATTATTATTTTCATGCCCTACTTACTTACACACAACAGTAGCAAAAATTACTGATCTACAAGCTGCATATGAATCCTGAAAAGTAACAATTTTGCATATAATTGTCTGTGTCAGGTGGAAACCTCCAAAACTGTAATATATTGGCTATTTCTGCCCTGTGTCACCATCTTGCAACGCATTATAAAATAGGCACACACACACACACACACACACACACACACACACACACACACACACACACACACACACACACACACACACACACACACACACACACACACACACACACACACACACACACACACACACACACACACACACACACACACACACACACACACACACACACAGGCCTGGGGTATGTGCAAATCATATACTCATAATACACAGAGAGTTAAATCTAAATCTGCATTTTGAGCTTGTGGATTGGCTATTTTCTTTACAACACTGTCCTATACAACAGGGTCCCTATTCAGCCCCCACGGCTGGGGTGGTGGTGTGTGTGTGTGTGTGTGTGTGTGTGTGTGTGGGGGGGGGGGGGGGGTGTATGGAGGAGCTCCTCTCTCTGTATTTGGCCTCCTCCTTCATGTGATGGGCATGCGGAGCGAGCCCCTCATAAACATTTGAATGCCGTGTGTAGTTTGTTGCACCCTGAGTGAGAAGCTTCAGACCCCTCCCCTCAACACAGCGATGGTGAGACATGTCCACTCTCTTCTCCATGAGACTATAAACTCTTGCTTGGTTATGTTGATTCGTTCAATGTGTGTAACGCTGTCTCACGTTGTTAGAATAGTGTAAGTCTGGCAGAAATCACAGACATTAAAGAGAAGTTAGAGAACATTTCAACACTGAATCCAATTAGGCTGAGTGTCTGGTGTTAGGGTGGTATAATGTCACTGGTTCTCAAAGTGGGGTCCTCGAGGGGGTTCCAGGAAAATAAAGTATACATTGGTGGTTAACTGTCCTCTAATCTCTACCCATGCATCAAATGTCCTCAAAGGAAAACAGCGTGGGATCACTGTGCTCGGCCAGGCCGCATGAATAACGGCCGCCATCACCTCCCCCTCAACGGGGGGGGGGGGGGGGGGGGGGCTACTAGCACTCGTCCTCAAGGAGACACCAGGAGCTGTGGAGTGGACAGGAACACAACAGACTGGACAAGTGGGAGAAGAAGGCTGTGAACCTGATTGCAAAAAAAAAAATGTGTGAGAGGAACCAGAGCCATCTCCGCCATTGGATTGCACCCATGAAGTGAACGGAGTTTGCGTAACTCTGTCTTACTCTATGGCTCTGAGAGGAACTAGGGACAGAGACAAGAAGCGAGAGAGAGGGGGGGAGAGAGAGAGAGAGAGAGAGAGAGAGAGAGAGAGAGAGAGAGAGAGAGAGAGAGAGAGAGAGAGAGGATTTTGAATTTTGAATATTATTGGAACAATCAACCTGGAAAGTTAATCAATTCAGTTCATCCCAAGACCATTACAACTAGACAAACCAAAAAACACAACATTTAAGTATGACTTTCCATTCGAATCCATGAACCAGCTCTCCATTCCCTGTGCCAGGCACAACACCCCCTCAACAGCACAGATGTTATTGAAAACTTAGATTGTTAGTTAACTTGTAGAGAAAGAGAGAGAGAGAGAGAGAGAGAGAGAGAGAGAGAGAGAGAGAGAGAGAGATATAGATGAATAAAACAGGAATGAAGGTTCAGTGACAGTCAGAGTGATAGAGGAGGTGTGAGTGCTGTCATCATTCATAACCCAGCCGGCTGACTGACGCCTCTGCAGTGAGAGTGACAGACAGGGGGCTCTGCCCACCTCGCCTGCACCGCCCGCTGATGACTATTGATCCTGGAATCTCATCAGGACCTGCCCTGCTAAGATGCTGCTACCACATGCCACATGCCACCAGTCTGCCACATGCCACATGTCACCATACTGCCACATGCCACCATATTGCCACATAACAGCAGATCTGCCAGACTGCCACATGCCACCAGTAGGCCTGGCTGTCACAATTAATAGTCTTCTACATAATCGCCTAATCACAATTATTTGAGAAAACTGCAATTATTTTTGCATAATTGCCAATCGTTTCCATGTTGGAAAATGTCCATACATTTTTAAAAATCAACTATTTCAGCTATCTTGTACATTTTTTTGTAAAGAAAAAGATTATGAACACATTCCCTGTTTAAATAAATCCGTATCCTGCCTTAGACGACAGCCTCTCGGCTATACGTAAACAGGCAATGAACCTGAAACCAGATGGCCGCCCCCGTCCACCTCCAATTGTTTACATTTTTTCAAATGCGTTTTATCTCAGATTCGGCCGATAACTAAAGCATCACTGATCACGGTTACAAAATGTATATGTTTCGAATATATATATACAGTATATATATATATTTTTTCCCCCACTTTTTTCACTTCCGGTTCATCGGTTTTTTGCCTTCAAAACATGAAAAGATCTTGGCAGGGAAGAAATAACAAATGGCCCACTGGTTTAGGGTACAGCTTTCCTCACTAATCTCCATATTCTAACTTTTCGTGTTTTTTAAGTGTTGCAACCACTTCTACATCCAGCTTTGTCCACCTGTGTACCTGTGTCTTTGAGCACGAGTATGTTACTCATTTATACCAGTAGGGGGCGCCAGAAACAGAGAGAGGGGTAGTGCTGTGTCTCTAATGAGAGAGAGAGAGAGAGAGAGAGAGAGAGAGGGGGGAGTTGCACCACTTGGTTCACACAGGTGTGATTTTTTTTTCTTTGTTCTCGTAAATGAATGCCCTACTACTTGATCATTCTACACTGTAGAATGATCAAGTAGTAGGCCTAGGGTGTTCATTTACCAAAGATCTGCTAGCTCAATCTAGTTTGTCTACTTTTGATATTTTCTTTTATTTGAATCCTGAAAAGTAACAGTTTTGGACATATGAGGTTTCCACCCGAGTCCAGACAAAGACAATATTCAAGTGGTGAGTCAATACATCTTTCAATAAATAAAATACACACACACACACACACACACACACACACACACACACACACACACACACAGAGCTGAAACTGTCGCAAAGGGGGTGGGGGAAGACAGAGCTATAATAAGAGGTTATTAAATCAGTCTTCTTTGCCTCGTTTTACATATTCATCATAAAACTAATGCAATTATCAATACGGTTAATCTATGTGGCAGTCACGTGGTATGAAAAAGCCATTACTCGTGAGCCTTCTTTAATGAACAAATCTAATGAAGTTTCGCTAATATTTTGCACGTGAGTGCGCGTGTATGTGAGTGTTTGCGTGTGCACACGTGCGCAAGTGAACACGCTCCCTGATGAGGTAGAAGGGAGGGATTTTAATAGGGGGGGGTCTGATGAGACCGTAACCCCTTGTGAAGACAAAAGACAGACAGATCCATTGGAAAAACATACCCAGAGAGATTTATAACGTATACTCCATCACGTAACGGTATTGCTTGCCAAAAGATAACTGATTTATGGCAAGCCACGCTATTTAATGGAGTGTAGATGAAGCTTAAAGATTGTATCAGTGGAATGTGAAGCACGCCGGATGGATCCTCCTCACCTGACGAAACATGAACATGTTGCCAAAGAAAGGCGATGGTTTGGGATGTCTGATTCCACATCGAGACAGGAGGGAGTAGGGGGCGATCGAATACCTGGGGGAGAGAGAGAGAGAGCCTTTAAAAAATACCTTTATTAAATTACTACAGGATAAGGAGGTAAATTGGCAATTATCATGATTATTATCTTTTTGGTTAATCAGATAAGATTTTACATCATATTTGATTTGGCTTTTGTTCTAGACTAGAGGTACTAGACACTTTTGATTCATATTGAACTCATTGATGATTTCTTTACATTTTCATTTAAGAATAAAAGTATTTATTTAAAGACGGTCACGCCACGGACAAAGCCAACTCGGATCGTGACAAAGCATGACAATGAACACAATATTTTGGGCCGATCAAATCATTAGAAAGAATACCATTTGTTTTGTTTGGTTTGAGACGGCGTAACCGTCAATAAAAATAATTATTTTTGAAAAGCCTATGGAGAAAATGAATGGAGAATCATTTCCTGGGCCATTCGCCGTTCTGAAAGGGGGCGGGACTGCGACGCTCTATTGTAATTATAAATTAAACTGGGAGTCCTTGAAATGAAAAAGGTTGAGACTCACTACACTAAACATCACTGCATCCAAACAAGGCAGTGTCGTCTGACACAAAGCAAAACACATGACACTTGAAGGATTTATTTGTGCTGCAGGGACACGTAAAGAGAAATCCCCCACAGACTCCTAAAACCTGCACCATGTATTATTCATGATAAACATCCAAGCCATTTCTGCTGACATGCCAGTCCTTGGAACGCCCAGGCTGAGGACTTTCTGCTCCAGACTTTGTTTGAGGCCGAGGCTGGGCATTATGGGCATACAGCAGTGGGACGCTATTCACTTATGTAATAATGCACTGTCCGTCCGCTTCGCTGATCCGGTTCTTTGCTTATGAATTCCACAGAATGGGAGGGAGGGGGGGGGGGGGGAGAGAGAGACAGACACAGAGAGAGCGAGAGAGTACTCCATCAAAGATTGTTTTACTTAAGTAAAAGTAGCAATACCGTAATGTGGAAATACCTGTTACAAGTCAAAGTCTAGTATTAACAATTTACTTGAGTAAAAGTACAAAAGTAAGTACACTTAAATGACCAAAAGTGAAAGTAACTCATTAAGCAGAATGTCCCATTTCACTAAGACAATTTAGGGCTGAAGTCGGAAATGTATGTTTTGTAATAATAATCTAAAACGAAGTAAAAAAGTAAAAAATAAAGTAAAAAATCACACCCGCGTGAAGTGAGGGGCGCTCTTAACATCGAACATCATGACGTAAAATATCAATAAATTAACATAATTTATTAACAAATTACTAGTTGGCATGAATTCATTCTTTAACACACGTTATTATTTTTCGACCATCATGCAAGGTTTTAAAAAAGTATTCTATATAAAAAAAATCACACCCGTGTGAACCGAGTGGTGCAACTCCCCTCTCCCCCCCGCCCCCCTCTCTCCCTCTCTTTCTCTGTTTCTGGCACAACAGCGCCCCTACTGGTACTCATACTGGTGCTCATTAACGTCACATGTGAACACATAGGTGAACCAACACATAGGTGAACACATAGGTGAACTGAACACATAGGTGAACCAACACATAGGTGAACACGGACATTGCTGTTCCTTGGAGTGGTTGCACCAGAGAGAGAGAGAGAGAGAGAGAGAGAGAGAGAGAGACACAGTGGGAATAGATGTCCTGACCGATGAAAAGGCCAATTACTAGATCGTCTCTGTTGGGTGGAAACCTCACATCTCCAAAAAGGTTATACTTTTCGGGATTACATTTTTTTAAATGGTATAAGACCTGCAAGCTTGAAACGTATTGATACCTTGAGACGCTGCTGTAGTATGAACATGTAGGACATTAATTTAGCAAAAAAGCACAGTTATAATATGAAGATAAGAGGTTTCTTCTGCCCAACAGCAACGAGATGCGCTGCCTCCCTGTGAGCTGCAGCTCTTAATAAAGCAGTTGGTCTACTCTAAACACACAAAGACACAGAGGGACACATGCAGGGCTGACTGCAGCTATCCACTACATTCTCTCCCATGGATTACTTTTTTGATTAATCAAATAATTAAGGTGTGTGTATATATATATATATATATATATATTATATATATATATCAAAAAAGGGAAAAATATCACCTGACGAAGCTCACAGTGAAACGCGTCGTGCTAATAAATAAGTCTCTGTTCCCTGGAGTGTGCAGTCCCTTCCTTGGAAGGTTTTTTCCCGCTTTTGATGTCTATGACTGCTAACTAGACTTGCACCTCCCACGGGTCTTTTTGGATGTGCACGAGTCCCCTTTTTTGTCTTTATATATATATATATATATATATATATATATAAGCTTACTACTTTTTTCTCCCCAATTTAGTCATTGTGCCAATTGATTCCTCCCCTGGCTCACACATGTCTGTGTTTTCACTGCTGTTGTATCCTACTGGCTCACTTGCCAGTGAGGAGCCCCCACCGGGAGGACGACATAGAGCCAAACCCTCCCGCCCGACACCGGTCACCACCAGCCTGTATGAGTGAGTGTAGTGACAAATATCATCCTCCCTGCCCGGCTTCCCTCCCACGAACACAGACCGACACCAGCTTTTATTTAAGAACGATTCACACAGGTTCAATATCCCACCTTGACGTCACGTACCTGGCTGTAGCAGAGTCAGTGTACATAACTTAACTTAACTGTCTAATATCTTCATATATCAACTTTTAATGTTTTTGTCATAAACTAATGCCCTACTTCATCATATAGTGTGGTCGTCGTATTGTGTCGTCACAAAAGTAGTGAAAATAGCTGACCACAACACGTCATTTTGCACCGCGTTGTGAGCTTGTAGATGTTCTATAGATATGTATTATTCTATAATAATAAAAAGGAACCGTTTCGGACATATATACGACGGCGACAAAATGCACCAACATAAACGCTGTCATCCACAGCAGGGTCGCCGGGCATCAGAACCGATCCTCTCCGACTCCAAAAAGACCTCAAAATAGCTTTTTACTGTCACCGCTGTGCACTCCATCCCTTAATCTCCTCAAGGAGATAGATCCATTACCATATTAATAATGTGATGTGAACGGCTGATAGATTAAACTACAGCAATAAAGCAGGCAGGCCCAGCCAAGACACTACTGCCACACACACACACACACACACACACACACACACACACAGTCCCATTTCAATGACAGCGCGGTAATTATAACTATGTCTCAGAGCTGACAGGCAGGTCCTAACGCATGCATCACATCAGACCCAGTCCCATTCCACCCACCCACCCACCCACCCACCCACCCACACACACACACACACACACACACACACACACACACACACACACACACACACACACACACACACACACACACACACACACACACACACACACACACACACACACACACACACACACACAGGTTAACATTACTATACTTGTGAGGACAGCAATTTTATGAATGCATAAACACATGTAACATAACACATCTACTGTACAAGCTAGATCATCAGTTATTTTTAGGTGCACGACACTGGCGGAACGCAAGTAAGTATAAATCATGTTTGAAACTCTAATTACAAGCCCTAAACGTAACCTCTAAATGTCTGATCCTAACCCCAACCTGAATCTCTTTCTAATGGTAAACGTGTCTCTCTTGTGAGGACCAGGAAAATGGTGGACATTTGTATAAATGAGCATGAGGAACATGCACATGCTGGTGGGTCTAATTGTCGGGAGCCAGCGCGTCCCGAGACAGCAGGTGCAGCGGCTAAATGCCACACGAGGGGACAGCACCAGCAACAAAATGCATTTCATCTATAACTCGGGGGTCTTCAACGTTTTCCAGATGAAGGACCCCTTAGCCCAGTGGTTCTCAAACAAGGAGGATCCCCAAAATGTGTATTTGGCCTAAAGACCCATGCACACCTGAAAAGGCATTGTGCCACGGACGACCCCCAGAAGAGAAGATTTGTGTACCTGGTCTGCTCCTTTTCTTTTCTACCCTGTGGTTCCTCTGAGGACCATTGTTGGAAAAACCGCTTGCCATTATTATTAGTGAACTAATCTGTGTCTGGTTGCACCAAGCAGTGGGTTTAAAGTTGAGTCACATTAGAACATAAATCAAATATTAACCAACTTAAAGCTGCACTCTGTATCATTCTCAGGGGAGATAGAGACAACACATATTAATCTACCACTTGTCAACCAGTAGTGGTCAGATGATCACAGGATATTAATGTCCCAATAATAGAAGAGCAGGGAGACCAAATACAACAATTTAGGCTTTCTTGAGTTATATATAATAAAGTATTCAATCAATCAATCCACCACCACCACAGTTATGTTATATAGTATAACTGTAGCTTTAAGCCTGATTAATATTTCACTGTATGACAGCGTTGTACAGTGAGAAATAGCAGATCTACAAGCTCACAATGATATGACAGATGCTGTGAGCTTGTTTTCAAGTCAGTGGTGTTCTGTTCAAGGCAGTGGTGCATTTTAGATATAAAATGTAAATCAAATTTTGAAGTCTATGTTCAAAATAAAACAGCATAAGGGCAAATAAGTAATACTTTTTATGCAGTAACAGTTTGAGAAACGCTGACGTAAGTGATCCAAAGTTTCAATGTTAATGCATGTATGTTGCCAACTATGATGTAACAAAGGTCCTTCTTTGCCCGACTTAACTTGACCAGCGATGGTGCAATGATGACCTAGAACAGCTGGATTTATGAGAGAGAGAGAGCATCAAGTCCCCCAGGGGTCCTATCAGGGGTTAGTACAAGCACTTCATCCATTAATATGTTGGCTATTAGAGATTATCAGATTTAAAAGCTCACAGGCACGGTTGTATATTATTTTGGGGAGAAAAATCTCGAAAATGTTTGGAAGATTATTTTATTTAAAAAAAAATCAGATGGGGGTCCAGTGCTAGATACATGTCAATTTGGGGGTTCTCGACACGAAAACGTGTGATTGTTTGAATTTGTTTCTGCATAGTACAGAATATTGTATTGGGTGGATAATGGCGTTCATTGTTGATTAGGGTCTTTGGCCGGCGGAATTTCCCCAGTGCGATCAATAAAGGCCTTATCTTAGTGTTGGGATTCTTTAGGATTTAAACAATTCCGGTTCCTTAATTAACGATTCCTATAGGTTCCATTTCCACACTATTGTAATTGTATAGCAGATGTGAAGTCCACATGCAGTGTGATTAAACTGGTTCCGGAAACACATCCATGCATCCAAATGTGAAGGAACCAATTTCATTTCCTATTGCATTGGGCTTGGAGATCCTCACTGTTGGATCTCCATTCCTCACCATCTAAACCAGTGTTGTTTTTGGCAGAAATTTTCTATTTTAGATTTATTCATAGTCTTTGGAATGAAACTTCATTTAGTTTTAGTCACATTTTAGTGTTATCATAAATATCATAAGATTTTAGTCGACTAAATCTACAGTTGATTTAGTCGACTAAAATGTGTTTTGGCGGGCCTTGATGCCAACGTAATGGCTTATTTTACATTTTACACTGAAAATAGCCGATCTACAAGCTCGTTGATCTTGTAGATCAGCTATTTTCAGCATTCAAACCAAGTGCAAAATCACTTATACTGGATCTTTTGTCCACTAGTCCCTTCCTAAGTCTATTTTTTATTTGTTGACGAAATTGACAATATATTTAGTCTAAGATTTAGTCATCATAGCTTTCCTTTTCATTTAGTTTTCGTCAGTGAAAAAAGGTAGTCGACAATTTGTAATAAATACAATCTCTGTCTCTCACCAACCTCTATAGCAGCCCCCCACCCCCCACCCACCTACTGTACCACCCCTTCCCATCCCATCCCAACAACAAAAACATAATCTATACAATCCCACAGGGAACACAGGCCAGGCGTAGCTCCGCTGCGGTGAAACATCCCATTTTCTTGCACACAAAACCCCAACATGACCGTGGAATGGTTGCTCGGGTTAATGTAAACAGCTACATTGTTGTGTGTGCAGGCAGCGATCCCGGCAGGCATGCTGGTTGAACTTATTATGCTGTCATCATAATGTGACACAGAGTTTACTGTAGCTCCGCGGCAGGCCACACTGAGCCTGCATTGTGCAGTATATGCATTGTGTGGACGGACGGCGTTGGGATTGCGTTTCTGTATAGCCGCGATCGATGTGACATAGCGGTTACCCGTCCAATGCGAAGGCGAGGACTTTTTACACAAGCAATGTTTGTTTGCCCTGTTGCTGTGGCAAGAAAGGCCAGGCTGAGAGTGTGTGTTGCACGTGCGTGTGTGCATGTGTCTGTGAGTGAAAGAGAGAGAGCACGCTTTGTTTCCATGGCTTCAGCCGCTGGGGGCACGTGGCATTCTTTGCTTGGAATTGCGAAGAGAAATCTTACGAATATGACATTGTTCAATACTTGACACTGACAGTTAACAAGCACACAACTGTGCGACACGCACAAATGCAATTTGTAAACACAAGCAATGGCCTTCCATACAGTATACATTGCTTTCATGTGTGCACGCACACGCACACGCACACACACACACACACACACACACACACACACACACACACACACACACACACACACTCGATTTGCCACTCGATCTGTTATTCACTTGATTCATGCGCATACCCTCTATAGCATTCAGTTAGGGTTGGAGAGAGCCTCCACTGTAGGCCTAATAGATATTTGTATAGAATAAATCTAATAACTAAATTGTTATCGGCACAACATTTTTCAAATGGGGGTCTGGGGCCTGATCATGATTGTGTGCAATAAGTTTAGATCCACCAGAAAAATGCGGGCAAAGAAGTTAAGTACCCATGATTATGTGGGATAAAATCCTTGATTTCTTGCTGGCTAAAATCCTTGATTTTGCGATGCAATAAGCTGGGTTTTATCTTATTTTATGCAGTGAAATTGCAGGAAGTTGTGAAATATGCGAAACAGTTGCGAAGTGTGCGAAAAGTTGTGAAATGTGATTATGCACCCTTTTGGAAAAATAATTTACCCCCGTCCCCTGCATAATTAGTGCTATTTGGCTGATTATGTGATCGCATTTTTCTGGAAGGTTTAATATAAGGCAGTGAGAATGCACTCAATGCAGGTGTGTGTAATAAGGCAGTGAGAATGCAGGTGTGTGTGATAAGGCAGTGATCATGCAGGTGATCAGCCAAGGACAACATAACAGTGTTGAGCCTGCAGCAGTTATTAAGTCACTTCAGAAATGTCACGCCCACACGAAACGGAAATTATTAGCAGCAGCTATATATATGCAACTGACACTGTGACTGCATTAAACCTGTCGGCTTGAGTGTGGGTTTGAGAGAGACAGACAGACAGACAGACAGACAGACAGACAGACAGACAGACAGACAGACAGAAGTCCATATCGTGAAGGGCTACATTTTGTATTTGCACAAGCAAGCTTTGCTCTGTGTGCGTGCACAATTGTGCGCAATGTCTCAAGAACATGCACGGCCGCACGCACGTATACGTGGAATCTCGTGGATGTCTGCCCCGAGTGTCCATGCACGTCATGTTTGTGCCCACCCACAAGTGTGTGAACATCGGCCGCTGCACGTGCATGGATCTGCCTATCTGTGTGCGCCTGGCGTGTGCACGCACGTGTGTGTGAAAACGTGTGTGCACAACTGTGTGCAGTGCATACGTGTTTGTGTGCATGCTTGCACATTTGTTATTGTTGTGTGTGTGTGTGTGTGTGTGTGTGTGTGCGCGTCTTTATGGAGGGGAGTAATTGAGTGGTGGAGGACAGGGCTCAACACCACAGGGAGCCAGCTCGACTTATTGAGGGATGAGCCCAACACCCCCCCCCCCTCATCTATCTCTCCCTCCCATTCCCCCATCTCTCTCTCTCTCTCTCTCTCTCTCTCTCTCCCCCCTCCACTAAGGCAAAGCAGAGTATGGGGCAGAGGGGTAGAGAGATTGAAGGATACATGGAAGGCTGGAGGGGAGCGGAGCGAGCGAGAGAGAGAGCGAGAACCCTCCACAGGAGACACATTGCCTCCACCAAGAGTGGGGGGTGGAGATGGAGGTGGAGGTCTGGAAGGACGGAGGTGGAGTAGAGGGAAGAGGAGGGGTAGAGGGGTGGAGCGCTGAGCTTCAGGGACACACTGGAGGCTCAGAAAGAACAGACGTGTGTGTGTGTGTGTGTGTGTGTGTGTGTGTGTGTGTGTGTGGGGGGGGGGGGGGGGGGGGGGGGTGGAGAGGTGGAGTGTAGACGGAGGAGTGGAGAGAGGCTGAGAGCCGAGAGGAAAGGATGCGAGGGGGCGAGGAAACGAAAAAGGGAAGTGAGGCAGGATTATTGGAGTATGAGTACAATGTAGAAGCATATGACATGGATGGATGGATGGATGGATGGATGGATGGATGGATGGATGGATGGATGGATGGATGGATGGATGGATGGATGGATGGATGGATGGAAGGATGGATGGATGGATGGATGGATGGATGGATGGATGGATGGATGGATGGATGGATGGATGGATGGATGGATGGATGGAAGGATGGATGGATGGATGGATGGATGCATGAAGAAGAGTGAGGTCAAAATAAATAAACAAACAAACACACACACACACACACACACACACACACACAAACAGAGTTACTCAAGTGCACTAGTCTCCAGCAGACATCTCCCCAAACCCCAACCAAGCACAGTCAAGAGACAGTATTCTAGTTTTCAGAAGTTAGCAGATAATACAGTAATCTCTCTGTGTTCTTCTCACCAGAGATTAGTATTAGTATGGTGATAATATTCATATGGCACATTTACATTGTATTGCATTGCTGATTGGTTTACAGGCAGTGCACAGGTCAGAGACGTATTCAGGGGGTTAGTTGGTTGTCAAGGGGACTAAAGCTGACCAGGCAGCAGATCAGACCTGTCTGGTTAGGATGCTGGCCAGGGTTTGACCTGATTCCGATTCTACAAATGGCTTCTAAATCCTAAAGGTTTTCTGGAAAAAAAAACGTTTCTATGTCAGTGGTTCTCAAACTATTTCATGTCAAGGACCCCCAGAATTATCGGTATGTGGCCACCGACCCCCATCTATGTTATGTATGTGGCAGAGACCCCCCAGAAGCAAATATTCAAAGATTTGTGCAACATTTTCACGATTTAAACAAAATAGCAGACCTACAGGCTATGAGCTTGTAGATCTGCTATTTTTCAATAGCTAAATTATAACAATGCTATTTTTCAATAGCTAAATTATAACATAATGCAGTGCAGATGGACCGTTGGCCAGGTGTGATTCTGCACACGACACGTCGTGTATAGTAGGTGAAATAATTCTGGGCTGCCATCCCTCTCTCTGTTACAAGTTTAACTAGAAAGCACAACATATCCACCATGCACCTCAACTGTCAACCTGGCGTCCCTATTTCGGGCATGTCCTTGTAGGTGTGAATATTGCACAATTTCCCAAAGTAGACAAAATAGCAGATCCACAAGCTTGAAACGTGTTGCGATGAGATGCATTTTGAGCTTGTAGATTGGCTATTTTTGCTATTTGTTGCGTGACGAAACATAAATACAGGGTGCTGTGGTAATTCTTTAATGAAAGTGAAACCCTCTTAACCCGTTAAAAACAGGAAAGAATCCGTATCATATTCGATTTTTGTGTGATCTACAAAATGGTAAATGGAAAATGGTGCATTTATATAGCGCCTTTATCCAAGGCGCACATTCATACACCGATGGCAGCGGAAACCATGCAAGGCACCAACCTGCACCTCGGGAGCTGTTAGGGGTTTAGTTCAGTGTCTTGCTCAAGAACACTTTGACACTAACTCTGGGGGAGCCTGGGTTCGAACTGGCAACCATCCAGCTACTCTACCCCTGAGCCACCGCCGCCACTCACAGCGCGTCACTTCATGCGCTGCTTGCTTATACAACTGTCAATCTTCATTTGAAACTATCAATAAAGGCAGATAAGCCAAAAACTAATTGTAAAAAATCGCTATGGGGTACACACACATTGCTCAGCCAATCAAATCATCGCTATGGGGTACACACATTGCTCAGCCAATCAAATAATCACTATGGGGTACACACAAACACACAAAGCTGGGCATAGGAGGGCCTAGTGCTCTTCAAAAAATATCCTGAAATGTGAGAACTCACCCTGGGCAAGACCTACGCTGTAGAGGCTATCATTTGTTTGGGCGGAAGTTGCGGGATATTAGCGGAAGTATCGCCCAAGGAAATGACGTTGATGCTTTACAAATCAGTTTACATTCTCCGCGAATGAAACAAGTGATTGGTCGGGAAAATATCGTATCCGGGGGAAATACATCTGACGGATGTTCCGGAGGATACATCCGCCAATAGCTTCTCTGCCTTATGTTGTGAGTGACCAGGCTTTTCTTTTCGCAGATAAGTAAGCCTGGGACCGAGGCTAGTGAGAACTAGGCCTACTGATTTAGATGGCATGAACCCATCCTAATGGGTTTATGATGCTGAGAACGACACCAACATAATATGGAACGTATGCGTTCAAGACTGACAGCCAAGCTGTGATGATGAAGATAGAGCATTTCAGAACGTGTTCCGGTAAACAAAGTTCAACCCGGAGTTGTGACTTTGATTGCCGTCATGTGTGTGCTTCTTCCTATATCCGGGGCCGATATACAGGCACACCAGGCAGATTGGAGCGGCTAAGAGTAATTACAGTTCAGTTTACAGTTAATTTCACTTCATGAATAATCCAGTGCGATGACTGACAGGTCAGCAAGCATGCGAGCAAAGGCGCGCAGTACTACTTACAGCCCACACACAATCACGCGGGTATTATGATATTAAGCGCTGAAAGTAAATCTCTCTCCAGTGACTCACGGCCACGGGAAGCGATATGTGACAATTTGGAAACACCTACACGCAGCAGAGTGCCGCGCACCTCCATCTCCTCCGGGGAGAACCACAACATCTCTCTCCATTTACTAGAGAGATAACACTTCAACGTCTAAATATCAACTGCATGTCTGCCAAGTGTGCCAACATTAAGCTGTGAAAAAGAGGGAGATTTTCTGGGGTGTCTGCAAATAGCCTATATCCCCAACAACCCCCATTTAAACCTATACCACAGATTAACCACTTTATACTCCATATATACCCCATTTTATACTTCCTATATTCAAAATTAGAAGATGTAATTAAGCTCAGAGCTTGTAGATCTGCTATTTTGTCAAATTTGTCGTAGTCTTGAAAACATTTTTGAAAGCTTTGTGGACGGTTTTTGCCTACAATTACATATTAGGGGTTAAAGTGTATATATTTCTTCCTGGGAACGGTTCATCCATTTTCACAGAACAGTAATGAGCAAGTGTTGTTTGCCCGGTGCTTGAAATCGGGAGATTTAAGGGGAGAAAATTACAAATTGGGAGCAGAGCAGGAGCAAGGCTTTAACCCTTCTGGGAGTAGGGTAGACTCCAGTTAGAATCAGGATGTGTTGACAGGTACACAATTGAAACCGTTGCAAACGTCTCCGGATGGCTGCGGTGGCCTATAGCGTTGTGGGGTTGAAAAACCCAGGCAAACACTTCTGTAAATCATCTCTTCCAGCGGCTTCCTGGAAGTGCTGTTGGTATCCAAGAGAGCTTTGCACAGACACTGCAGGCCGTGTCTGTAAATCATACCAGAGAGCGGCGGGGTTGTTATAATTGCTTTGCAATGCGCGTGATGCCCCGGCGGATTAGCCATGTCATAGCTTATTGCCTTTTTTATTGTTAAGTGCCTCATAAAATCGGCATCGATATGTGCACCCATTGATTTGTGCACGGCTGGCTAGCTAGGCTCCCGAGACACACATGGACATACACACGATGCGCGCAGACACAAAATTACAAATACACACGTCCTATGCCCCATGCACCTCTGTCTCTCACCCCCTTCCTTCCCTCTCTCTCTCTCTCTCTCTCTCTCTCTCTCTCTCTTTCTCTCTCTCTCTCTTCTGTCCCCTTCCTCTATCTCTATCTCTATCTCCCCCCCCCTCTCTCTCTCTCTCTCTGATTTACAATTTAGGCATTTCGCAAACCCTCTTAATCCAGAGCGATGTACGCAAGCAAGGTAAACACGAGGTAATACATCAAATGCATAGAGACAGTGTAGTGTGCCTCAGTAATCTAAGATCATAGGAAAACCAATAACCTAGCAGCATCAGTCTAAACATTTTGAAACTACCATAAGTCAACAAATGAAAATGGCAATCTGTCTAAATTAACCTGCATGGTCGTCTCTCCAAACACACAATTAAATCGTCAAATCTCAATTATTCGAGTGACAATTAATCATCAACTTAAACAAGTAATTGTGACAGCCTCTCTCAGTCACATGGTGGAGAGAGTGCCAGCACCAGCAGTAGATCTGTTGCCTCCCTACTGAGACAGATTGCAGAATAAATGGATGTGTCCAGATGGGTCAGTTGGAGAGGGGGGGGGGTATCTGTTGTGAACCGGATGATGCTGCTGATGATGGTCTGTGAAAAAGACGGAGGTAGCATAATACTTGCCGTGCGGTCGGACAGTCAGAGAGTATGAGTGTGAGTGTGTGTGTGTGTGTGTGTGTGTGTGTGTGTGTGAGCGCATCCATGTTCCAGTACAGTGGTGGGAGGGGGGGCCTCAAATTATTATAATATATAATTAATTTACTATTATATAACCCCAGCTGATTAGCTTAAAGGGACAGTATAATATCTGGTTTTAGATATTTTAGCAGTGTCCATGATGTCAGACACTGGTCTCACTTCTTTCCTGTCTCAGTAAGACAGCCCTCCCCTTATCCACAAGGAGGAGCAGTGCACCAAAGCATTATGGGAATTGTAGTCCAGGAAGGAAGTAAGCCCAGTGTCTGTGACAATAGAACGTCGCAGTCCCGCCCCCTCGAGAGACCCGGAAAATAAATCCCTGTTCATTTTCCTCATAGACTTTTCAGAAAGTATTTATTTAAAGACGTTTACGCCGCGGACAAAGCCAACTCTTGTCGTGACCAATCATGACAACAAACGGCAGGTTACAACACATTTTCTGTTGTTTTTCTTCTTTGTAATTATTTGTTTGGTCCAAAATATTGTGTGTGTTGTCATGATTTGTCACGACAAGAGTTGGCTTCGTACGACGCTTAAAAGGTATTTAAATAAATACGTTTTGAAAAGCCTATGGGGAAAATGAATGGAGAATCATTTCTTGGGCCACTCGTCGTTCTGACGACACTGCTAAAATCAAAAATATCTAAAACCACATATTATACACATAGACCCCTATTATACACATAGACCCACAGTTCAGGGTGGGGGGGGTCCCCAGTTCAGGGTGGGGGGGTCCCCAGTTCAGGATGGGGGGGTCCCCAGTTCAGGGTGGGGGGGTCCCCAGTTCAGGATGGGGGGGGTCCCCAGTTCAGAGTGGGGGGGTCCCCAGTTCAGGATGGGGGGGGTCCCCAGTTCAGGATGGGGGGGGGGTCCCCAGTTCAGGGTGGGGGGGTCCCCAGTTCAGGATGGGGGGGGGTCCCCAGTTCAGGATGGGGGGGGTCCCCAGTTCAGGATGGGGGGGGGGTCCCCAGTTCAGGATGGGGGGGGTCCCCAGTTCAGGATGGGGGGGGGGTCCCCAGTTCAGGGTGGGGGGGTCCCCAGTTCAGGGTGGGGGGTCCCCAGTTCAGGGTAGTTCAAATATGATTTTGGGGGTCACGGCCTGAAAAGTTTGGGAACCCTTGTTCTAGTAGTGCACACAGGGTTCTGCAACTAACCAGTTAGTGCTATATTTGCAATTTATTTTTTATTTGGACATTTGGGTACTATTATTATTATTATTTTGTACGGTAGGAAGTTAGGAACACCAGTTTGAAAGTGGTTAATCTGTCTATTATCCTTTTCAATTATTCAATTGATCTGAAAAAAGGTTTTCTGATTCTGAACCACAGACAGACATCTTGAAATTGCTAAATATGTTTACCCAGCAAACCAAAGCATAATTCCTCATTTCCATAATAAGGAACAAAGAGAAGCATTTTGGTCTTGAGTCTAAATAAAAAAATGTACAGATGAAATAGATCCTTTTTCAAAGGATTTGTCTAATGTTTCCTTCAGATGTCTGAGGAACCGCCTGCGTGTGAAACGTTACACTCTTGCAAATTAAAATAATAATAATGTGTGTTGGGAGATTTTTCTGTTTTTCTGTCTGTAGCTAATTTGGGATACAAATTTGGTTTTAGGAAATAGATTTATTTTTATATGTTGATTGAAGTTATGAGTAGCACATAACAGTATTATGAATATGTTGTCGCTGTCAGGTGGAAACCAGCCCTTTTTTATTGTCATTATATGAAACATTTAATGTATAACCCCCATGCCAAAGCGCCAGAACTTGCCCAGCAGTGTGCCGTCACCCAGGCGGCTGTGTGCATGCAACCTCGTCTTACTGGCTATTATCCTTAGGTCACTATGTTCATTACCATTTGTGTTTAGTTTAGTTTGTATATTATTTGTTTTCAATTTCATTATTCTGTAATTTCTGTATATACTAAATGTGTACTTTTATTGTCTTGTCTTAAATATATCTCCTCTCCAGTCTGTGTCTCGTTGAGAACGATGAGAAAGCACTGCTGTTTGTTGACATTCTAACCAGGCTGCATGACTAACTGAATGATTGATGTTTGGAGGATACCCTGGTAACCCCTTATTTAATGTCACAACGCTAAAAAACTCCCTCGGGCAAAGTCTGCTGAAATGTGGACTTACGGAAAGGGCGCATAAAAGGGCTCTGGCAGAACCCTCATGCATTGGACGGTTTGACAGTAGGGACAGCCCTAAACCCTTATTGGACGGTTTGACAGTAGGGACAGCCCTAAACCCTCATTGGACGGTTTGACAGTAGGGAGAGCCCTAAACCCTCATTGGACGGTTTGACAGTAGGGAGAGCCCTAAACCCTTATTGGACGGTTTGACAGTAGGGACAGCCCTAAACCCTTATTGGACGGTTTGACAGTAGGGAGAGCCCTAAACCCTTATTGGACGGTTTGACAGTAGGGACAGCCCTAAACCCTCATTGGACGGTTTGACAGTAGGGAGAGCCCTAAACCCTTATTGGACGGTTTGACAGTAGGGAGAGCCCTAAACCCTTATTGGACGGTTTGACAGTAGGGACAGCCCTAAACCCTTATTGGACGGTTTGACAGTAGGGAGAGCCCTAAACCCTCATTGGACGGTTTGACAGTAGGGACAGCCCTAAACCCTCATTGGACGGTTTGACAGTAGGGACAGCCCTAAACCCTCATTGGACGGTTTGACAGTAGGGACAGCCCTAAACCCTCATTGGACGGTTTGACAGTAGGGACAGCCCTAAACCCTCACAGACTTAATGTGAAGCACATTTAAAGCGCAATGGGCTCCATGCACAGCAGCCATATTGGAAAGAATATAGGTTTAAAGCTGCTATAAGCAATAATATGTCAACATTTTAATGACCTTTTTATCTATATATTTTTTTGGTATTCATACAGCCAGCAATGGGTAAACCGCTCCCCAAAGAAATGTAGTCTCTGTGACACATCTAGGGGCCACAATCTGCATTCAAAGATTTTCCTAGAAGCTTTGTCATTGGTCGATTTGCCTGTCTACTTCCTGATTGGTTAGTCATTTCAACCGGGTTTTTTTCGACCAATGACAGAAGAAATTTTTGAATTGTGTATCAAAACATTACAGGTATATTTGTATTCATTTGTTTGGCATCAGACCCCAAGAATGTGGATCATTCAAGCACAAAAACTCAGTTTAGGGCATAGAAAATCTTCCATTGCTCCCATTTTCTCTTTATCATCTCAGTCCACTGGGGGAAGGACAGAGAATACGCAGCCATTATTCAATCACCAGCCAAGCATGAATATTAATTGTTTCTGTTTGAGCAACGGGGCTGATCACTTCTCCACAAAAGGCGAGATGTTCTTCATTACCCTACAAGAGCCATCTTCATTATAGAGGCTTGTACTTATACAGTATGTGTTTGCGCGCACATGCATGTACATACAGTATACTGTGTGTGCGTGTGTGTGTGTGTGTGTGTGTGTGTGTGTGTGTGTGTGTGTGTGTGTGTGTGTGTGTGTGTGTGTGTGCACACTCTGTGTGGGTCTTTTGTGTCCGTGACGTATAGCACATAGCTCTACATGTCTCGCATTCCTGGGTGTCATCATCATCAGTCGCCCAGCGCAATCAATCAAGGGAGGCCATTGTGTCGCCATGAAAAAGCCAATGAGCTGCATCAATAACCAAGCCTGCGATCTCATTCCACGAATATTAGCCTAATGAAACAATGTCTACACACACACACACACACACACACACACACACACGAGAACAATGGAGGTCAGAGAGGAAGGAACCATGCACGCTATAGGAAGCATATTTGCAGTCGCTCTCACCTGTGCATAAGGGCCGGGGGCGATATGACTTCAACGTGTCATGATGTGACATGTTGTGCGCTTGTAAACGGGCTATTTTTTATATCTTTGTACACCGCCCACCATCATACAAAAAAGTATAATAACACAGAGTTAAGTGGTTACCTTAATCACACTAATCCATTTAGTTGATTATAAAAAAACGTTTATACATTTTTCGCAACTATCCGTTGAGAAATAAAGAAATAAAGACAATAAATGTAAAACAAAACTGCTCCTCGATTATTTGAGTAATCTACATGAGCAAGATTGAGTCGGTTAGAGGTTCTAAATGTCGGTTTGGATATATTTTCGTGAGGGCTAGAGGGAGGGATAAAGAGAGGGATAGAGGACATGAGAGGGAGGACAGAAAGAGAGAGGAGGGATTTGGAGGGGGAGATGGAGCGAGAAAAACATGCAATCTAATCACTAAGTGGCTTTCTATCCGTGTGTACGTTGATCACAAAGAGGTATTAGCTGACTGTAAGCCTCCCACCCAGATGTCAACCAAAAGCCTGGGGGGTGAATTAATGTGAAACACATAATCCAACTAATCGATTAAGACTGGATTTTAAAATAATACTACACCTGCCTTTTTTTTTAAATACAGTGGCAAAAATACAAAAAATTGTTGATTTCACACATTGTAATCTTGTAGGTATTTTGGTAAAATTAATTGATTATATATTCATGATGTACAAAAAATAAAAACACGCTTCTCATTTACTTAATTAGTCAAAGAAGTAATGGACAGAATAACCTCTAAGAAAAAAAAGTAAAGTTGCAGGAGCCCTAATGGTCACATCTCTCCCTGAAGAGAACAGAAACATGGCATCGCGGAGCCATCGTGATGATGAAGCATGCTTTTCAGTTCCATTAAAGACAACACATCACTCCCCCCCCCCCCCCCCATGATGAACCCAGAGGACCTGCAGCAGTCCTCTGTCCCCCCATGATGAACCCAGAGGACCTGCAGCACTCCTCCATCCCCCCATGATGAACCCAGAGGACCTGCAGCAGTCCTCTGTCCCCCCATGATGAACCCAGAGGACCTGCAGCAGTCCTCTGTCCCCCCATGATGAACCCTGAGGACCTGCAGCAGTCCTCCGTCCCCCCATGATGAACCCAGAGGACCTGCAGCAGTCCTCCGTCCCCCCATGATGAACCCAGAGGACCTGCAGCAGTCCTCTGTCCCCCCATGATGAACCCAGAGGACCTGCAGCACTCCTCTGTCCCCCCATGATGAACTCAGAGGACCTGCAGCATTCCTCTGTCCCTCCATGATGAACCCAGAGGACCTGCAGCATTCCTCTGTCCCCCCATGATGAACCCAGAGGACCTGCAGCAGTCCTCTGTCCCCCCATGATGAACCCAGAGGACCTGCAGCACTCCTCCATCCCCCCATGATGAACCCAGAGGACCTGCAGCAGTCCTCCCAGAGGACCTGCAGCAGTCCTCTGTCCCCCCATGATGAATCCAGAGGACCTGCAGCAGTCCTCTGTCCCCCCATGATGAACCCAGAGGACCTGCAGCAGTCCTCTGTCCCCCCATGATGAACCCTGAGGACCTGCAGCACTCCTCTGTCCCCCCATGATGAACCCAGAGGACCTGCAGCAGTCCTCCGTCCCCCCATGATGAACCCAGAGGACCTGCAGCACTCCTCTGTCCCCCCATGATGAACCCAGAGGACCTGCAGCACTCCTCTGTCCCCCCATGATGAACCCAGAGGACCTGCAGCAGTCCTCTGTCCCCCCATGATGAACCCAGAGGACCTGCAGCAGTCCTCTGTCCCCCCATGATGAACCCAGAGGACCTGCAGCAGTCCTCTGTCCCCCCATGATGAACCCAGAGGACCTGCAGCACTCCTCTTTCCCCCCATGATGAACCCAGAGGACCTGCAGCAGTCCTCTGTCCCTCCATGATGAACCCTGAGGACCTGCAGCACTCCTCTGTCCCCCCATGATGAACCCAGAGGACCTGCAGCACTCCTCTGTCCCCCCATGATGAACCCAGAGGACCTGCAGCAGTCCTCTGTCCCTCCATGATGAACCCAGAGGACCTGCAGCAGTCCTCTGTCCCTCCATGATGAACCCAGAGGACCTGCAGCAGTCCTCCGTCCCCCCCTGATGAACCCAGAGGACCTGCAGCAGTCCTCCGTCCCCCCATGATGAACCCAGAGGACCTGCAGCAGTCCTCCGTCCCCCCATGATGAACCCAGAGGACCTGCAGCAGTCCTCTGTCCCCCATGATGAACCCAGAGGACCTGCAGCAGTCCTCTGTCCCCCCATGATGAACCCAGAGGACCTGCAGCAGTCCTCTGTCCCCCCATGATGAACCCAGAGGACCTGCAGCACTCCTCTGTCCCCCCATGATGAACCCAGAGGACCTGCAGCAGTCCTCTGTCCCCCCATGATGAACCCAGAGGACCTACAGCAGTCCTCTGTCCCCCCATGATGAACCCAGAGGACCTGCAGCAGGGCCACATCTCAACACAGACCAACAGCCGCTGTATATGCCCTTCTTGGCCTCCTGCCACGCTGCCATGAAAACCCCAGAGTTGGGTTGATTCTGAGCCAGCTCTAGCTCTCTCTCCCTCCCTCCCTCCCTCCCTCCCTCCCTCTCCGGTTGCGTAGCGCCAGCTGTGTGTGGCGTTGGGAGTCTCTGTTGCTCCGTCGAGGGGGTTAGTCACTCAGCGACGCTCCGTTGAACATCCACAAATACACACACAGCACCGCAGCACACTGCCGAGGAGAGGAGGAGAATGGGGGGGGGGGGGGGTTTCGTGCTTTTTTCCCCCTGACAAAACGAAGAGAGAATGACAAAGCCACACAGGTGGTGATGGAGTGTGTATGTGACTGAGAGAGAGAGGGGGGGGGGGGGGATCTTTGTAGTCCGACAGGGGAAATTTTGTTTAGCTTCACCCATCTGATGATTGGGGGGGGGGGGGGGGGGGTGACAGGGGCAGTTAGGAGTGCAGCATGGATAGAGAGAGAGAGAGAGAGAAGAAATAGTACTGCCGTCTTTGTCGGGTGGAAACTTCATTATGTCCAAAACTGTTCAAATTCAAATTCAAAATGATCAAAAGTAGCGTTTTAAGTTTGTGGATCTGCTTCCTTTGATGCTTTTGATCACGCTGTAGTATAATCAAGTATAGGCCCTACTTAGTAGGGCATTAATACAAAAAAAATAAAAAGTTAGAATATGGAGATAAGAGGTTTCTGTCCCACAGAAACGATATTAGCCCTAAAGCACATGCTGCGTTCCGTTTACACTAGCGGTGAACAAGCAACATAACGGCGGGGCTCCACTGGATGCGTGTGACGCCGCTGACGCGGGTCAAAAAACTAACCGATCTGTAAAGATCCTGGGCAATTTTTATTAGGGCTGCCATCCGAATTTGGGGTGTTGGATCCTAGAAGGGCTAAGCTACTTGATAAGCTTCTCTGTGTAGCTAGAAAATGCATTTTGTTTAATTGAAAAACCTCCATCAGTGACTCAGTGGTATAGAGAAATCTACAGAGTACTTCCAATGGAAAGGCTCAGTACCAAATTAAAAGAGAGAGAAAATAACTTTATGAATATATGGCAGCCGCTGATAGATTACTTGCCCAGGGATTTATCTACTGTGATTTATAAAGGAAGTGATTCATTGGATTGGAGAGCCCCAGCTGTGTGTTGTGTTAACTTGTGTATATATATATATATATATATATATATATATGTGTATATATATTTGTATTTATATATTTTTTTTCTCCCTAATGAATACTGACAGTATTGTGTACGGTATGTGCTGCTCGCCATTTTCTTTTTTGTTTGTTTGTTTTGTTTTGTTTCTGTGCTTTTTGTTTTTATTGTATTGTGCTTATAATTTATTGATTCATCTATGTGAAAACGTAAAAATTCAATAAAAAGTTATATACATAAAAAAAGAGGGAAAATTCCCTGACGGAGACGCAACGCTGACGTGTCCAGTGGAGCCCCGGCGTCAGCTACACCTCATTTTCAGCGGAAACGTGACGGGTGTCACACGCTACTAGTCAAAAGTTGAGCCGACTACAACTTTTTTCCAGCGCTCCAATGACGCAGTGAAGTGTCAATCAATCGTGTTATCGTTGTTTCACCGTTCACCACTCTGCCTCAGCTACTCTCTCACTCCCTGCGTAAACGGAAGAATATCTCATTCTTGCCAACCGTTAACTAGTTCTCATTTCCCAATTTATTTATCAATTTCACTTCAATGGCGACAACCTGCAGCAATGCAGCTGAACATTTTGCAGGTTTTTGTCTCAGCCTCTGTGAAAGCAGCCTCTTGAAACTGTGTGTGTGTTAGGCTGCACACACACACACACACACACACACACACATCAGGCTTTGGGGTTACCGTAACTGTAACCGTTACCTATAACCTTGACACATCAATCCTGTCCCCATTTAACATTCCTGACATTAGACATATTTGTGGGAACAATGAGCTAGGTCAAGAACACACGCACGCACGCACACGCACACACACACACACACACACACACACACACACACACGCAGCGCACACACACACACACACACACACACACACACACACACAGGGCCTAGGTTTCTTGTCACAACGTGCATCCTCTACACAAACACAGGTGTCCCTCTCAACGATCACTGGTGGCTCTGGGTTTAAAGACAGGATAGCCAGTGGAGTGCCACGGGAAGGAAAGGCACCGGTGGGTGAATCCCACTTCCGACAAAAAAACAAACGTCCCGGGCCTTTGATGTCTGTCGGTCGGTCGTATAACCGCCCCGCGCTGACACAGGAGATTAACAGGACGTCTCTGAGGGGCCGCGGGGGGCGGGGGATGGGGGAGGAGGGGTGGGGGGCTCTTCCTGTTGCTCCAGTGTGCAGAGAGAGAGTCCTCTCTGATGGGTTTCCGGCGTTACGAGGGTGACCGAGGGGACGCCAAGCGAGAGGGATAATTACAGGATGTAGGTTTTAGTATCGGACAGAGCTATTGTTCAGGATTAGGAAGACATTTTCATCAGGTCTCATCATTCATTTTGAATACTGTCATATTCAGTATTATCTCCATGTGTTTGTTGTAGAGGTGCTGCAGTTAATCAAACTAATAGATTAAATTGATTAAGAGAAATCATAAAATAAAAAAAAAAATCAACAAATAGATGTACAAACTCACAGCAACGGATCTAGTAGTTCAGAACAGATCATCGAGCTCATATTCTTTTTTTCCCCCACATTTTTTGAGCAGCAACGTTGTAGGCCAAAGTATCAAAGCCCCATTCTGGTTAATCAGACTGATCAATTTAATTGATTATAAAATAATCTGTTATGCTACTCGATTGAAAAATAACTCAATGTAAGATAATAAATAGTTGCAGACCTAGTTCGTTGTAGAGATAATGTTCAATTAGGCTACTAAACCCCGGCCAATATGTCTAATATGTCTCTTTACCTTAATGTCAATGGACAAAAAACTAGCTTGTAGATCGTCTACTTTCGTCGAAAACAGGAGAGGGCCTAGTACACAACCAAGCATTCAGGTAAGTGGTTAAGCAGGCTTATACAGTATCAGAGCATATTTATCATTCTACTACTCTTCATTAAATTAATAGTCATCGTGTACCAGGGAGGCTGGGGTCAGTCAGAGGAGGGGTCGGGGGTCGTTGGCGAGGTGCTAAACGAGGGTTGAGAGGTGATCGCACCGCCGCTTCTCCGCTCACTGGCCACGTTTAGGGCGAGTTAATTACCCATCACCCGGGAAACAGGTGGTTGCTGTGGAGACGTGCGCGGCGATATGATTAGCAGGCGTGATGGATGAGCTGTCCCGACCAGCCTGGTCTTTAAACAATGAGGCGCTCCTCGCCAGGCGGCTCAATGACAAAGGAAAAGTCAAACCAGCGGGACGTCGGAAGAACAGGAGTCGGGGAAGGTGAGCGGACGGAGGGCCTGCCAAGTCAGCAGACCTGTCCACACTGTCCACCCTGTGCGCGTGTGTGTGTGTGTGTGGCCAAGCCATGAAGAGCTAAGGCATTGGCTAAATTCAGTTCAGTGTCTGTAATAATTGGCAGTCGACACATGGAGGAGACAATGCTATGCATCAATGTACAAAAAGAAAGTACTGTATATCCAATTACAGACTGTGCAAAAATCAAACTAACCAAACATTACACTAATCACTGATTCCTTTCATTTCCTTTTGATTTCCTCTGATGTAATGCTATCCAATAAATGCGGCGGGAGACAATTCCAATAATGTAACTGCTCTATACTGTGTGTGCGTGTGGCGTGTGTGTATACTTGTGAGAGTCAAATGTCCCCACAAGTATAGCAGACTTTTATAAATAGGCATCCTGGTCCTCACAAGACAAACGGTTGTTTATGCTTCAAAACGATTTCTGGTGCGAAGACTTAAAATTAGGAAAAGATTCAGGTTGGGGTTAGGGTTAAGCATAAGGTTAAGCATAAGGTTAAGCATAAGATTTTAGAGGTTAGATAAGATTTAGGGACAGCTATTGCCGTCTGTGTATAACACGGGTAAGCAACTAAGTTTATTGTTAGAAATGGCAAAATAAAAGCAAAAGAAATTGCATTGATAAAAGAATTGTCATCCTAAAATGTTGATGTGTGTGCTGCCGTGCATGTGTGCGAGCATGCGTGACTGTCTATCTGTTTGGACCATGCGAATTAAGACAAAGGGGTTTCTTTCTTTTTTGACCCCTTAGCAGGAGCTGCTGACTTCACTGGCAGACCTTCGTCCTCAGAGGGAGGGTGTGGAATCTGGTTTATTACAGGTCGTGAAGGCTCCTGGCTAGCAGTGGTGTAAAGTACTGTACTTACCGGTAAGTACAATTTTGGGGTAGGTAATGGAAAGTAATGGAAGGTAATGGAAATCAGAAATACTCAAGTAAAGTACAAAACTTTACTTGAGTATTTCTGATTTCCAATTACCTTTTCTTCTACTCAACTACATGCAAATATTGAACTTTTGCTCTACTACATTTATGTGAAAACTTTAGTTACTTTTAGATTTTGATTATTATTTACATTTTGGAAATAGCCGATTACGCTACTATCTATTATTTGCTAAATATTTATATACATTTGAAAACTTGTGAAATGAGAAATTCTGCATAATGAGTACTTTTACCATTGGTACTTTAAGTACATTTTGACACCAATACTTCACCAATCTGGGGTAAAAATAGCTGATACAAGCTTGTGAATTCATACGCTAGGCGGCTACACATTTGATGTAGAGGTAATGAAGGAGCGGAACAAGGACCTGACCGGACCTAGTATAGAACCCTGGGGGACCCCAGCCTGGTTTAAGTTGTTCACCCACTCTCTGAGCAAAAACAAACACTGCAGAAATACGAGCATGCACATACTCATGTGCTGCAGGCACAACAAAACACACACTGTGCACGCCATGAAGGGGACAAAACATTAAACAATGACCTGGACTCAACCATTCAATTCATATTTACAAAGGGAATATCTTTGCACAAAGGCGACTGCTGATTTCAATAAGCCACGGCACTGTGATTTATAGATTGAATTCCCCACAGGCAGGCAGCCGCCTGCAGCCTGGGCTCTAATGAAACACATTGGTTTGGAGGTGGTGCTGTGTGGCTGAGTGAGGGTCCACAGAACCACCGCGTCATGTGGTGGGAAAGGAACATGTGGATCAGTGCACTGCATGCGGGCATTCCAGAACAATCTGGACAGAGCATTGAGCGTTTTTATCACCAACCACCACCACCAGAGAGACTGTGTGTGTGTGTGTGTGTGTGTGTGTGTGTGTGTGTGTGTGTGTGTGTGTGTGTGTGTGTGTGTGTGTGTGTGTGTGTGTGTGTGTGTGTGCGTGCATGCGTGCCTGCATGCGTGCACAGAATTCAACATCTTGTTTCCAAGAATGACAGACTGACTACATTCTGGATATAGATTCTTTAACCACTTAAAGGCCTATACTACTTGGTTTCGTGTGGCGCAGATACATGACACATGAGCTTAAGCACATTATTGAAAAGCTTTAAAACATTTAAGCACTTTATAACACAATTTCCCCGACTGTTTTACACCTGTAAACCTGTGATGTAAAGCGCATTAAAAGTAAATTAATCCACAAAACACGGTCATTTGTATTGTTGACCTATTTCTATCATATAGTGCAACTTTCGTTAATTTTTTATCCCTCTATCACACGGAACTATGCTTTTTGTGTCCATATCACTACGCCAAAAATAGTTCTGTGTGATAGAGGGGTCAAATTTGAACGAAAGTTCCACTAATATTTTAGAAATAGGTCAACAATACAAATGACGCTAGTTTTGTGGATTAATTTACATTTAATGCGTGGCCCCAGTGCCCCCCACAACATTTTCAATCAATCAAATTGTGAAACAGCTGTGTCCTGCTACCACTGTACCTAACTGGCACAAGGCATAAGGGAGACCACTGCAGATGGACTATCGTATGCTCCATACCATACCATACCATACCATACCCTAACCATACCATACCATACCATGCCATACCATACACATTAAATCATGGCGAATTATTTAACTACAAAGCAAACCATATCTTAATTTCTGCATTGGTCCCAATTTAGCAAGTGTGTTATAATCTCTCTCAATCAAATATCCTAAATCCTGATGCAATTGGGGGACTGCATACTGCACCGTATAACTAGAATCTATCAGAAATATGAAACAAGAAGTGATACGGGGAATGAGGACTGCTATAGGGGTTGATGTACACTGTACAGCCTCAAGAGGCGACTTTTCAGACTGCTGTGGAAGGTGGGGAGTGAGATAGTGGTCTCACAGTTTGGGAGAAAGGGGGGAGAAGGGTTTAGGGATGCTTAGAGCATTGGCCAGTGTATCATAGCGAGGGGGGGTATACCTGTGTTAGCTGATCTAAGTCTGTGGGAATTGGGAATGGGTGGATCATGTACTACCATTTACATTTAGCAGATGCTCTTAATCCAGAGTGATTTACAGCAAGCAAGAAAAACACGAGGTAATACATCAAATGCATAGAAATAGAAATCTAGGATCAGAGGTAACCCAAGAACCTATCGTTCATACTCCAGTTTTAGGTGATAAGGTGACTATGTGAGGAAGGCACTTGCATGGAGGGCCCTGAATGGCATGGCCAGTGTATGGAACTCAACCTCCCCCCGACAAATCAAACTCAGCTTCTTCTATGCGATGGTAGAATCTGTTCTCCTGTATGGCAGTGAATGCTGAAGCCAACTCTGCAGAAGGCTCTAGACGGGTGCTATGAATGTTACGTGTAGCGCTCAATATCAGCAAGAGTACACATGCTTCCAACGAGAATCTGCATGCTGGAATATTCAGGGTGAGCGACAGAATAGCAGCCAGGAGAATGAGACTTGCAGGACACGCTGCCAAAGACACCAGGAGCTGCTAGCCAGCAAGCTGGCGCTGTGGGAACCAACACATCAAGAGGACGTCCCATACTAACATATGTGGATGTACTCAAGAAAGATGCAGGAGCGCAAAGCACCAACGAGCTGGCCGGATGTACTGTATGGAGAACCGGGATGACTAGAAGAGACGATGGAAGGCTCATCTGAGGACGACATAGACTAGAGAGAGAGAGAGAGAGTGACCACCGATAACTACAACATGACGTCACGCCGTGGTGATAGGCGACTCACCGCTCACCCAAACACATCTCTCTGTTCTTACTAACCACCGTTTTGGTGGTTATCATCACCTACAACTGTAGGTGATGATAAGTCTTTAATAGTATAGTATGAATATGAGTATGAATGCCTAAGTACAAGGACAACCATGCACATGCAAAAAAATAAACCTAGAGGAGAGGAGATGAAGGCTGGAGGAAAGGAGGTAGAAGAAAGAGGACTGGTCTGGAAGGGGGCAGCATTACGTTTCCCACTTCATGTCATTGTCACCTGGTCTTAAGCACGACATGGGCGGCCTGCTAGCCAACGAGTTCATAGCTCCCTGCATTGTAAACAGCTTGATGTTCTTTTCCATTCCCACCGCGACAAATGGCTTCCTGAAACTCCTCTGTCTACAGGATATGGATTTGAGGAAAGGTTATCTGTGGTAATGAAGCAGCTTTAATATTGAACCAGGAAGCCAGCTAGACTTAAATTGGCTTCGCTTGCACTACAAGAATAACAATAGAATACTTTTTATAGTTTTTTACAGTCTGTCTGTCTGTCCAAAGCTCTTGTGCACACTGCCAGTAGGTTTCACATACAGTAATGCTTTACAATTTCTGAAATGTTTAACTTTAATTGTATAATGGAAGTCAATGGGGTTGTGGTGGGGCTGAAACCTTGCCCAAATTAAAGTAATAAAAAACACATACAGCTAGGTAGGACATAGCTGAAGGATTTCAGAATGCGAACAGTGATTCTCAAACATTGACACATATTTGGCCTGAGACACACCCCAACCCCCCCTAGGTAGGTGGTCCCCTACATTTGTATATGTAGCAGACCTATACAAATAGCTGATAAATGAAACAGGGCAAACGGAGTTCAAACTGTTCCTCATTTTGCTGGGGACGCCCTGGAATGGCTCTCAGACCCTGCTTTGAGAACCAGTGATCTTCCGGAACTTGTCCAATTATTAGTTTTTTTTAAAACAAACTCCAGCAGGTGGCAGTCTCTCCCATGCTGGCCTGTCCGTGCATGTATCAGTCTCTAAGTAGGGGTCACTCATTCACTCAGTGAGTAATGCAGTGACTTCACCCTAGGAGGGTTCATCAGAGGTTCATGCTGGCCAGCAGGGTAGTGTGAAACCCAGTCTGACTGGCACACTCTGCACTGCTATGCCCCAACGCCCCCAGGGGGAACCACATGTTTGCTTCTTGCTGCTGAAAAACACTGCCTCTCCCTCTCTCTCTCCCTCTCTCTCTCTCCTCCCCTTCCTCCCTCTCTACTTCTCTTTCCCTCACTCTCTCCTTCTCCCTCCCCCCCCCCTCTCGTGCACAGGCCTTTGTTTGACCTTATAGCGTCGTCCCTATTCCGGAGATGAACATTCTGCGAAAGTAGCCGGTTTACAAAACTCACACGCTTGTAGATGGAATCTTTTCGGGCTGAGAGAATGTTGGTGCAGAGCTGGTGTAGAAAGGCTCTGGCCCTTTGGGTACACCAGTGTTAAGCCATTTTGAGATAAAGATCATTAATGATCCATGACGAATTGACGACTTCAGCATGCATACTATTACTGTTAGTTCTTTTTTTCTTTCTTTCTTTCTCTTTCTTTCTTTCAGCGAGCAGGGCAGCCTTCTCATTTCACAGGCATTATGCTTGTTGGTATGCGTCAGACGTCAGAAGGGGGAATGGCACACTGTATTAAAAGACTTGAGGAAAAGTTTGATAGCGTTTCAAGGACGCTCAATTATTTTTTCTATTTTTTTGCACTACTTATTTTGCCAAAGGATTATGGTTGAAATTGCGGGCGACTTATATTTCTCAGTGTCTCTGCTGGATGCCTGCCAGACACAAATTGATTAGACTCTCCTAAATCTTATCATTTGTAACCTGGGTGTCGTGGCTGCACTCATGCACTCTTCCATGCAGATACAGTAAATCTTCATTTAACTTGGGTTACGTAACTTTGACTTCCAACTCTGTGGCAGCTGTGTGTGTGTACATGCTCGAAGTACCAAAAGTACATGTACTCATTGGAATGTCCCATTTCCCAAGTATTTTGATAGCAGATTTACAAGCTCACAACGGGTCGCATCACACGCGCTATGCCATTATATGCAAACAACACACAATCAAGGACACACACACACACACACACACACACACACACACGCACAGAGACCGAGAGAGAGACAGAGAGATGGTCAGACAAACAGACAGACACGGACAGAGAGAGAGAGTGAGAGTAGGAGTCCGAGTCTGTTGTGTGACAGAGCATCAATCTTACACCCAGATGATTAACTTGCTTTCTAATTCTGGTTAATGTGTGCCTGAAATTAATGGAGCTCACTTTGTAGAGTCTTTATTCTTCCATCTGGACACGGCGGCGGCAACAAAGTGCCTTCGACTGGACCAATGGGGACCGTACACTGATTAGACATCTGGAAGGCTGCATGGGACCCGTTCTCCTTTAACTACACTTGAAGCTTTATTTGCGTCTGACATTAAAACACCCTGCAATTACACACAACATCAACAGTCTTCCTTCCAATCACAATCACACAGGATCAAAGACGTGGCAGCCAATAATTAAAAGATTGCATGTTCAAATAACATAACACAAGTGACGGAAAAATCAATTAGTTGGTTAAATCATCAAATGTGTAAAAATGTCTGGAACTAGAGTGCATAAATAAGTGACACGTGTGGGTGTGTGTGCAAAGTACAGGAAAAATAATGAAGGCATGCTGAATAGTAGAGCTTCCCACAGGTACTGCAGGGGGGGTTGATGAGGTTGAGAACTGAACATTCAAATGTTGTTCCACAATGACTACTGGCTATCGGTTAAAGGGTTATAGAGTTTACGAGATGTGTTAATCTTTCATTGAATCCATTCGGCATGAACATTTTAAAGAAGAAAAACAATGAATAATCAACTAAGCAAGTCTTGCTCGACTGAGACCAAAGCGATCGATCAATCGATATATGGGATGGGACGGGAACATCACACTGAAAGAATGGACTCACCAGTACAGGAGAGCCAGGAAGATGACCAGCAGACCGATGGAGACCGACGTTCCACTGGGCTCCACCGTGAACATCTTCAGAAGGTCAATAATGGCCTCCATCAGTCAACACCTCCAAACACCACCACTATTATACACAAAAGCCAAGACAATGAGGACTGTGTTAATGTGACTGCCGTGAACGGTGCAACAGTAAATCAAAATTTAAAAAGTTTTATTTTTTCTTCCTCTTTTTTTACCCATTTTAAAATGAGACGATCTACAAGCTCGACATAAGACATGGATGGTCATGTTGTGTGTTTGTAGATCAGCTATTTTTGGCACAACACCGTTAATAATAACGGTGCTTCCACTAGTGAGAGTGGCTAATCAATTTGGCTGACTAGAAAAGATCTATTAGTTTATTTATTGATATAAAAAATACATAAGAGTGGTTATTAATGAAAAACATTATCATAAAAAGTACTAATCACTATGAAAAAATAATATAGTACTAATAATCGTTAAGAAATGAATCGACAGTTGCAGCCCCGTTTATGACACAATGACAAATGTAACCTTAATGGTCTCTCACAGGTCCATTTGGTTAGATTTGTATTTTGTACAATCTCTGAGATACATAGTTAACACCAAGGGGTTTACTATGTAGCACTAAAACAGTGTACTGTAAAAAGGCAAAGAGAAACAAGTCTTTAACTTTAAACGAGCCACACGCAACAAAGTACCCAAAATAAACGACACCTCTCCACGGACTATGCACCGAGGCACATTGTGCAGTTTGGTGGGTTTCCACGGCAACCGTGTCAATTATTTGTTTCGGCAGTAGCTAGAGGGCTTTGTCTGAAGCCTTCTAGAGTGCTGCTGGGTGCTGTGTGCGCGCCCATCCCCTGCACTGATACCCCCGGAGGTCCTCACTAACAGCCAGCGCTACAAAGTAACCAAGTACATTTAGTCAGGCAGTGGTTGTCAAGCATTTTTGTGTCAAGGAAGGACCCCCAAATTGAACGATATGAGACCCCCCCAAAAAAACACTAGATTCTTGTGTTCGGAGTAGCAGAGTAGTGGACTAGAATTATAAAGTATTAAAAGTGAAGTAAAAGATCCTCAAAATCATTACTAAAGTTTGTCTTGAGTAAATGCACTGCTACTTCCCGCCACTCTGATCAGCTTGCAAGGTACACTACACAGTGATGCAGAACGTTGTGACACAAATTGTGTCACACAATCAGAACCTTTTTGAGAAACACATGGAATGAACACTGGAGGGGGGAGGCCAAATAGAGAGGCTATTGAGTTTCCACGGGGTATGATGAACAGTTTAATTGTTGAAAGCAGAACTGCTCTCATTTATGCATTACCAAACATGTATTTCTATAATCATTTACAGCTTTGTGTGTGTTGTAATGGAGCGCTTTGTTCATTGTTTCAAAGTGACACTGTGGCACAACAGAGATGCAGTTGAATGAATGAATGAAAGAATGGTTGTCAGATTCATGTAAATTCTGTTTACTTCACTGACTCACTTCTTTGGTTAAGTGGTTCTCAACCACCAGTGGTGGACAAATAACTCAACCACCAAAGTATAATAGATAGCTGAACTTGTTTAGGTGTCACACGACCAAAATAGATGATCTACATTCTACAAGCTCACATTATGAGGATCGAAAAGCTCACAACCGCCACACAATGAATGTATATTGGCGCTTAACAGAAAACGTGTGTATTTCATGTTTTTCCCCTCACCCAGCGCCTATTTAATTCACCCTTTGTCAGCCTTCTGATTGGTCCCTGACTGACTAACCAGCAGGCTCTTTCTGCCTTGTTCAGCCCTGGTTCCGCTTGTTTATGTTGAATTTATTAAAACGTCGTTTTTTTGGAAAAGACTAATGTTCCAGTCCCAGTCCCCATGCTGTACCTGTGATGTTCTTTTTTACTGACACCAAGTTTAAAATAAGAATTGAGTGCACAGAATATCAATACGAAGCAACTGAAAAACATGTTATTTCAATGGTATAGTGGATGGAGAGAGAGGATTTTTGTCCAACCACGAAACGGCAACCAATGGTTGCGAAGAAGGGCACACACAACCATGGGCGGGACTTTACAAAGGGTGAATTAGCTCAAAGATCTTCTTAAATTTGATTCCTTGATAGACCTACTGTATGTCCTATGAGATATTATTATTTAACACATTTTGATACATTCAACAAAGGTACTCTATGCTATATTACATTCAAACTCTTTCCCATAGACAACAGCGTGGTATGTCATTAGTTCTAACAGGCAGGAAACAAAACACAATCCTACAAAGCAACAAAAACCACAGCGGGGAAAATAACACATCATTTGCTTAGTTTGCCTGTGATCCTCATGAGGAGGCAGCAAGGAGTGCTTTTGTTAGATTTCTCCCTGATTAAATAAAATGTTCCATCCGAAGGGCTTGTAACACAAAGAAGTGGTTTAATGAAACACCCCAGCGTCTCAGCGGGTGTTAGCCACTGGGTTAATTACCAATGTTACAAACTGTCATCTATTCTCTACACAAAACTACATTCATCTGAATGATTATGTTTTGTCCTCCAAAAGCTGAGACGTGTTTGTGACCCACTCGTTTAATAAACACTTAAACATTCTTTAATTGCTGGTATTAATTGACTGATATCGATTTGATATCTGGTCCTTGATATTTAGAACCAATCACAGACAATAACAGTAACGAACATACCGCAGACACCTGTTCAAATTGGACAATGGACATTATAATTAGGCAAAATGAACACAATTATTTCTAATCAAATACTATAGCTTGATATTGATATTGTGAGTTAGATACGTAGATATATCATAAATAGCTAAATAGGCTATACATAAAGCCTATTTAGCTATTTATAACAGATTAGGGAAACAAAAATATATAAAATAAGAATTGATTCAAACCAGTAACAGACAACACTTATGCCATATCAGGATATTGCTGTATCCATTAAAATCCCAGACAATATCTAGTCTTATATCACAACATCAATATAATAATGATATAGGGTAATGTCCAGTGCCCAACCAGTCTTATAACAAGTAATACTATTATAACCAGTTATATTGAATATTATTGAAATACTTTCCCCCCGGATTTGGCACAAGCATGTTCATATATATATGATATATATTATGCTACCAAAATGTGGAATGCTCTAGTCTATACCACCAGCCAACACAAAGTGTGACTTCCTTCCTACCTTTCTTCAAAACCACCAGAAAAGAGCACTTATCTGCAATTTGCAACTGGACTGGTCTTCTAAAGTTTGCCAAAATAAATTATCCACTCTTTTATAGTAGCCTATTGTATGTATATTATGTCTTTATGAATTGATTTGAATTGTTGTATAACTGTGAAGAGAAGAGTACTGCCAAGGCAGACACCCGCAACACAGGTTAGAGAAAGTCCTTACAGTAGGTGCAAGGCTCAATGATTGTATAACTGTACCTCTGTACTTTTTGCAAACTGCTAAAGTATTCAACCAATCAAAAACCATACTACAACAAGGTAAGTACAATCAACAAGGTCCCAGATTGACCAGTAATGATATTTTAGTTTTCCATAGAAATCATATATGATGTGTATCACTGAAGCAAGGCAATGAGAGGCTAATTACAAAATGTGCTGTTTAGTCATAACTCTGGTTCATCAGGGGCTAACTATGACACACAGCACAGAGCAGTTTGGAGGCTGAATCAGCACAGGGGCTATTTTCAGTGCTACACAGGAGGTCAGGGGGCAATGACAACGGACAGCTTCTTCTACTGACACAAATAGAGAGGAACTGAACAAATGTGATTACACATTTATGACCACAGAGACAGAAGAAGGGACTTGGTTCGGAGCCCAGTAGGGACTCCAGTGAAGTCAACTAAGTATAGGTTCTAAAGGTTAGGCCCATATATAGTTCGTTACGACAGCTAATGGAAATCGCATATACAATATTGTAGATCTGCTATTTTCGTAATAGTGGTCAGACTAATATGAACTTAGAAATAGGCTAATACGTATTGTGTAATAGATATGTCAAACTCAAGGCCGGGGGCCCAAATCAGGCCAGCTAATTAATTATCTTTGACCCGCGGGATGATATTTAATTAGTATTAGAACTAGCCCTCTGGTATATTGCACGGACCACCATAATACCACAAGTCCCACAATGCACTGCGAGTGCATTGGTGCGTATCGAGGGCCCGCAAGCGCAAGTCTGCGTCTTCTCTTCACTATTGATCAGCAGTGAAAGTAGATCGCCTGTGGTCAACTTTCAGCTACCCCTCTCCCCAAAACTGGCTAAAAGAAAGGTGGGAGGCAGAGGGCAAACCTCTGTGTGGAGACAGTGTAGCTGTAATGAAAGAATATTACCTAGAAGATGATAAGAAATTAATGCAACTGATTTGATTTACTTTCTCATTTTACTATGAAAACAGTGCTTTGTGAGGATCATAGAACAGGAAACTGAGCTTAATAATAATGCATTTTCAGTTTTTAACGCATTTACTTGTTTGCTGTATGCCTGGGACATCCTCATGACCGGTGCCCGTGTGTGTTGAAACCCAGTCCGACCCTCGACTTGTACCACTACCAATTGTTTTATTTTGGCCCACTGTGTATTTGTGTGTGACATCCCTGGTGTAATACGTATCACAGTGGTTGTCAACATGTGAGAACCACAGGAGTCAGGAGTCAGGACCCCCAAAATAGCTGATCTACAATCTCTGTGAGTTATTTGTCTGTGGAACCGACTCAAACTACATTGAATCTTGAATGCCTCAACTCCTACATTCCAAATTCCAATAAGTGCTGTCAGGGTGGGGGTGTCCAAATTTAAATATGATCATTTTGGGGGGTCACAGCCTGAAAAGATTGAGATTGAGAACCACTGCGCTAGCACTAGCAAATTATGTCCATACTGAAACTTGAAAGCCATATTTTAATTGTACTTGTACATTATTTATGACGATTAGACATAGTTTTGCTATACTATAAGCATGTCATCATGAGGGCTTTTAACAGCATAATTTCCACTAACATGTTCCATGCCTGGAGCAACTCATTCTGCAAACTAATAACCTAATAACATTTCCAATCAATCAATTAAACAGACTAGACTAAATCAATGCCACTCCTAACCAGAGCATCACATCCAAAGGAATAATACATTTTACTGTTCAGTGCACACACAGCATAGATCTTTAGAGGTCACTGGTGTGGTATAGGGAATCAAAATTCAAAGACATGTTTTCAATAAACCTTGTGTGTCTACACAGCAGTTGTTCGAGTTTCAATGTCCTACACATGCCTAGCCCCTCTCGGGAGTCGGGACCCCTCGGTTGAGCTCTCTTCATCATTCACCCGTAGGATCCCTTAGCATTTATTCCACTGTCCATGGTACACAGCTGTACATACGCTCTGTTCAGGCCGTGCTGCACTCCACTTAAGTGGTCGTGAGATGTTTCAAAGATGCATAACACTTCTATAGGAGACAACGGAAACATGGAAGAATTTTCATTTGGCGCAGATGCCGTTAATTCTTTTTTGGACTTCCCAATTCCCATTGTACCGCCTCCCGCACAGACAATGGCTATCTGCGCGTCCTATACTTCCCTGCCTCTGATCTGCTCTGTCGCAGTCAGATAAGTCAATAAGTCAATAAGGAAGGAAGAGAGAATTTCAGAACAGCCAAAACGGGAAAAAAGGCATCTGCGCCAAATGAAAATTCTTCCACGTTTCCGTTGTCTCCTATAGCAGTGTTATGCATCTTTGAAACATCTCATGACCACTTAAGCGGAGCAGCAGCACGGCCTGAACGGAGCGTATGTACAGCTGTGTACCATAGAATAGACCGTGGAATAAATGCGAAGGGACCCTATGGGTGAGGGGCTAACACATGCCATACTGGGGACCTACACAGGTTTATACATTAGTTTTATGCCAACAAGACAAATTTAAACAACATGTGTTTCAATTCTGAATCAAATTCTGCTGGAAATATATTGTATTTTTATGTGGTGTCATAATTAATCTTAATGTTGGCAAACTTGACATGGCATATTAAAAAATTAAAACATGGCACACGTTAATTTAAAAAAGGTTGCAGACCCCTATAGTCTAGTCTTTTCTCTTCTATATTGTCATCAGCTGCTGTGCTGTCATACTGCGAGCAAAACAACAATTACGATACCACCAGTATGTTCTTTTGAAAGTCTGTATGATACAATTATAACCACAATATCTGTTACATTGTTTGTTTGTTTTTTGTAAACATGCCGTTGAACCAAGCGCTGCCCTGGCTGCTATACTAATGTAAGTCACATCCAACTTTCCAAAAACACGACACGACAATTAATATGCTTTCTTTACACCTGTAAACCTGTGAGGTGAATGACAAGCTGACGCTACGGCTATGATGACCTACAATACACAAGGTTGTTGTACAGTGAAAACAGATCGAGCTACATGTACATGCTATGCAATACATGGCAGGTTAATATAACAGAATGCTGCATGCGTTCAACTCTTACCTTTAGAATTTATTTATTTGTTGTTATCGCTGCTGAAAGGCAGTCTCATGTCGATCCGCTCGTGTCCCGTGCACTCTCTTGTTTACACGGAAGTGCGCCGGCAATAATGTAGTTCTTCCGATAAACAAAGGACTACAACTTTGCGTCCGTCAGGCTGATAGGCTGACCGGTCAATGACGTTTTAATGTTTTATTTATTTATTTTAGAGTACTACTAGTACGCAGCAGCACACCCTAGTCAAAAAGTCCTATAGGATCTTCGAAATGTCCAATAGGATCCTACAGGATTTTGAAATCCTATAGGAATCCTATTGGATTTTTACACATATCCAACACAATCCTATAGGATTGTATCAGCACTTTATAAAATCCAATTGGATTTTCCAAAGTGCCAATAGGATCTTATTGGGTTATATCCAATTTTGGAAAGTCCAACAGGATTTTTCAAAGTTTCAATAGGATTCCATTGTAGTATGGGGATTTTGGGTGACGTACAATTCTATAGTTAACCTTCGATAATCATATAATAATAATAATATAATTGCGACCTTCAATTATATTAGGCCTATATTATGTATGTGTGTGTGTGTGTGTGTGTGTGTGTGTGTGTATATATATATATATATATATATATATATATATATATATATATATATATATATATATATATATATATATATATAATATTGGTTATTGTTACAATGGGAGTGATAAATACACAGGCGCTGGTGTTATTTATGGGAGACGGGGGTGATACTGTCGTGATTCAAGCAAGACGTAAACTGCCTCTTTGTTTGTTATTGGTTGACTACGTCACGGTTTCATGTTAAGATCTACAAGCTAACAACTCGACGCGTCGCAACGCGGAGTGAGCTTGTAGATCTGTTCGTTTTTGAGCGCGAGTTTTGAACTTTCCAGAAGGGGAAATAATAAAACTGCGTCACGTCTTGGACTGATGGTCATGGACTCCCACATTCAGCAGTTTATTCAGCGTTTTTTTTTAGGTGAGTGTTTATTAAATGGCAAAGAACTCCGTTTTTTATGTCACTGGGGAAACTTTATTTAGGTAATTTGCTATTTGTTTTGTTTGCATACTTAAGTTTGTCCCATAACACATGGAACCGCGGTGGAGGGGCTATTTTGTACCGTGTTTTGGTGTGGTTGCTTTGAAGACGGTGGAAATGGCTGTTTTGGATATTGAGTATTTTTAATATAAGCCTTCCATTTGGTAAAAACACAGGCTTTAACTATCTTCGGGTGCAGTTGCCCAACAATATCAGGGCAGGCCCTTTATTAATTTGCAACTGTCATGTCACCCCTGGCGTCGCGACACATGACCTTAATTGTAGTTCGGCTATTTTCAATATAGGGCATAATTATAAGTTCAAATATTGAAAATACCCTATTGACAAGCTTACAACGGTCGCATAGTGACTTGTTTAGGGCGGTTGGTGTAGATAATCTATTTTGATATATTATTAGTCCACTTGCCAGAATGTGAACCCAGGCATATCGAGTACACCAAACGTTGTAGGCTGTTAGAAATGTTGAGTATATGGGTCCCCAGCATGTAGAAACTGACAGATGCTAACTTGCATATGTTGAGCAATTTTCATAATTGGCATAATATGTGACCATATACCATTAACAACCTATAAGGGAAACACAATCTAAATTTTATCATGCTTTAAGGGTTTTCATGATGCTGAATCCATTCCAAGCATTAGGTTTGCACACAATACACACCTTGGGCTAAGAACGGCCATAGCCATCAGCACATTTGGGCAAGTGCTACATAAAGCATGATGACATTTCTTTTTGCCTTCTATATATTATGCCAATTATGAAAATTGCTCAACATATGCAAGTTAGCATCCGGCAGTTTCTCCATGCTGGGGACCCATACTCAACATTTCTAACATAAAACCTTGGTGTACTCAACAAACATGTCCGGGTTCACAATGGGGCTCTATGGGCTGGCAAGTAGACTATAGTAGGGCATAATGGTTCTCAAAGTGGGGCCTGGGCCGGGGTACAGGAGGTAAAATAGAAAAGAATCTGTTAGACCACTATGTTATACTTTGGCTATTCCAAAATGGCCAATCTTCAAGCTCACAACATTGCATTGCAAGCCAATTGCATTGCAATAGGCTGTGAGTTTGTAGATTGGCTATAGCTATTTTCCTTGAAACTTTGTGAAATGTCCTGATTCATTTTGAATTAATACCAAAATCTCCTATGGGAATCACTGGTGCAAAATTGGGCTTGAGACCAGATATTATGTTGAATAGCCAACATGAGTAATATAATGTTAAGTTAGTTGCTCTACTTATCTACCAGTATGTATTTATTTTATTTTATGTTATGTATAACTTGTTGTATTGGTATGAAAGTGATGTATTGGTATGAAAATGTGTTTACATAAAGATTACCAGAATAGTAATTAATTTAGCTATACTGATGATTTCATTGTAGTTCACCATTTATGCTGGTCATCTCTCTGAGTTATCTTTTCTTCCTCTCATTATTCCTCTGCAGAGAGCCCGCTACAAGAACATCATGTGATCACGCCAGCCAACCAAGTTGAGATGTCCACCAGTGCTGAGGATGGCCATAGACAGTCGAGATCCTGATCTGAAGAATGCAAGTAAAACAAAACTACGAAGTCTTTTGATCCAGACTCTTTTTAACCACCTCAGTAAGACAACAATGTATACGTTTCTACTACGTATGCCATTCTAACTTGAGTAATTGTCACGGCACTGCACTGTATCGCTATGTAAAGATTCATCATAGAAGTATCCATGTCAGATGGACCATTCCACCTCACA
This sequence comes from Protomyctophum bolini, assembly GCF_963924005.1. NCBI lineage: Eukaryota > Metazoa > Chordata > Actinopteri > Myctophiformes > Myctophidae > Protomyctophum > Protomyctophum bolini. The sequence continues at coordinate 18,997,399 of NC_137865.1, forward strand.
CGGGATGTTGTAAATAGTGAGGAGAGATTATTTTCATTTGAGAGAGAGAAAAGGTTACATCATCATAACTGACCAGTGGTCCATTCATGTACTCTACTGTATACTGTACTTAACAACATAAAACAAGGTATATTTCAAGAGCAAGGGGTCGCAGTAAACATCCACCCTAAATCTTCTTCTTCCACACTGGGAGAAAAACAGCATCTGAAAGTTTGATGGGATGCATTTTTACATGCATTTTTACAGGAGAAGATGACCGAAGCATTAAAGAACATTTGAGAGTCATGAAATAGGACCATCCAGACCTAGAGCTCCCCAAGAAAGGTTGACACGAATCAAAATTTGTCCAACCACAGCACAGAAGAGACGATCTCTGAGTTCCCATGTCTCAGACTATCCAAAATAGTAAGTACAATAATGTGTCAATTGTCTCCTCATTTAATTGCATGAGTTATGACTATATTTTATACACGTTTCCTCTACTTTGCCTTCTAAAGCTCGCTTGGGATCTGAGAGATATCGCCAACATTGATGTGGACCAACAAATCCTCAATAAGCTCGCTGCGATGGCAGAAAAAGGTAATTGCCAGAATCTAATTTGGTTAGATTTTCAAGTAACAAAAACTGACTGATGGCAGTAGCACCCTGAATCACTCACTCACTCACTACTTGACTGACATTTGTTCTCGTGATTTTAAAGGATTATGAAAATAACATTATTATAATAAATCTTTGTATTTTCTTTTTTTAAGGCATCCAATCGGAAGCAGCAATTCTGCTCTTGCCTGCACTATTCAAGGAGAAACCAGAGTTGCTGTTTGAAGTTGAGGTGAGCCATGAACCGTTCACTAGTGTGAGAAGCACTATGTAATTGAAGCACATTTTATTATTGCATTAGTTTTTATATTATCATATGGTTGTTTCTGTTTTTGACACAGTGGCTCTGCAGGAGACTAGCCAGAGGGTGTGTGTTTGTCTGATGGTTAATGGTATTCCCTCTCCCCAGGGCCAAGCTCAGACCAGCACTGATATGTCGACACCAAAGATGATGCTGAAAGGCTGCAGGGAGGGTCACCACACCATGCGGTCGATGGATGACCAGGTAATCACAGAGGAGAGTGTGTTTTTTGTGTCCGTATCACTACGCCCAAAAAAATAGTTCCATGTGATAGAGGGGTCAAAGTCAAACTAATATTTTAGAAAGGTCAACAATATAAATTATGTTAGTTTTATGGATTAATTTACTTTTACTGCGTGGTTCCAGTGCCCCCCCACAAAATGACCGGAACTACTTAATATTGACAAAAACCTGAGCAGAACTCCCACCACGGGACTCAATCGGGCAATCAATGAATACAGTTGCAACCACTATATTAATGGAAATACTTTCTTGGATAATTTCTTATAGGATAATAATCCCATAGAAAAAATCCTATTGGATTTGTTCCAAAATCTTATAGGATTTTTTAATTGGATTTCCAATAGGATTTTTTCTATCTGAACTTTTTGACTAGGGCAGCAGCAGCAGGTTCTCACAGTTCTTCTATAGCGTGAGAAGTTGTGAACTTTTGTGAAGCCATTGAATGTATTAAAAGTAAACTAAGTCGCATATGAATTTAGTACATAGGCTAATGTAGCTCTGGTCCATAGCTCTAATGTGTTTCATTTGAATGAAACACATTAGAGCTAAGGCTAATGGAAAAAGAATGGCATGTCCTACAAAACAGGAACCGTAATTTACAGGAGAATTAACATTGATTGATTGATTGATTGATTGATTAACAGATTGGAGAATTACAGTACATTTCCAAGCACAACTCAAGTTAACTGCACGACACCATATAGCATTACACTTGTTTACAATAGGGTCCACCATGTTCAATTGTTGGTTCAATTTATCATAACATTTAGAGATGGACAAATATACACTTCCATATAGTCAAAAACAGGAAATCATCAAAGAGGTAAAAAAAAATATATATATATACAGTGAGGGGAAAAAGGGGTGGGTGGGGATTCAGATTTTACGGGGCCAGTTTCGAATTGCAGTCGTCCGTAGGTTCCCTTTGAGAGCGCTTTTGAAGGAGTCAAGGGATTCACATGTCTTAATGACTGTTGGTAGGGCGTTCCACATTTTGGTGACATAGGAGCGAAAATAATTTAGTCCCTTGTTTGTGCCGAATCTGGGTTGCATATGGTTTGTTGAACTCCCTCTGGTGTTGTGGGTGTGGACTTCGTTGACATTAAGAAAGTATTTAGACAGGTACATGGGTATCTTGGTATAGTGTATAGAATCTTGTGGACCAGACCCATTGCAAGATGCTGTACTCTGTCGTCAACCCTGAGCCATTCCAGCCTATCAAAGTGGGCAGGGGTGAGGTGAGTTTGGGGAGTGAGGCCAAGTAGCCTGACCAGTTTGTTTTGGGAAGTCTGGAGCCTTGTTTTAAGGGCCTTTGAGGTGCTGTGGACTGGTACCAAGAGGTGCATGCTCCTGTAAGGGTCTTCAGGGTGTTTTTGTTGACCAGTGAGGAGATCCTGTAGGAATCTTGTTCTTTGGTTGACTTTTTTGATTACATTGGTGGCCATTTTATCACCGGAAAGATTTGCCTCCAGGATGGAACCTATAGCCTAGGTAGGTAATTTCATCTTTTCGTTTGATAATATTGTCACCCACCATATTTTCACCCAACAAAGAAGCCATCTGCCTTGCTGAGATTATTATTTGATCCAAAGAGAATGGATTCAGTTTTTCCCAGGTGTAAAGATATTTTGTTATCAGCGAGCCAGGTGCAGATTCTACCGAGTTCAGAGCTGAGGCCCTTTTCAACCTTCAGTTTGTTCCTGTCCGAGACCAGCAGTGCTGAGACAGGAACAAGTTGCAGTCACAAGCTGATGTCATGTCGTTTACATATATTACAGTAAAGGCCCTGGCTATAGTATGCTTCCTTGTGGAACGCCACAGGTCACCATCTGTTTGCTAAATGACAAGGTGCTACAATACTTCCTTTTAATTTCAGGATGTAGCCTATAGCCTATAGGCTACAGTTTCCTTTTTCTTAACTTTTTTTAAGGCCTGAAAAGTTTTTAAAGGTCTTAAAAGTCCCCCCTGGGGGTCCCGACCCACAGGTTGAGAACCGTTGAGAACATTACACATGTACTCGGGTTAGGGTATATGTAGCAACTCATAACTGCTGCTTAATAGGCTACAACATTTTCAAATAGGCTTGGCTACATACACATTTCTAGAAGGAAAAAAGGTGTGGAAAAAAACCCTTGACAGATCTTGACAAACCTTCTAGGGGTCTCTGGGGGTCCGCAGCCAAATACATGTCAGTTTGGAGGGGGGGGGGGGGGTTCTTGACATGCAATTTTTTGCAAATGTAAAATGTTTTGAGAAGCAGTGCAAATGCAAAGCCCCTGCATGGTCTGGGTCTAAATTGCTGTGGGTGCACTTTAAGGTCGTTTGCTAAATGACAGATTACTCACATCTGTGTGAGCCTATGTAATCCGATTCTGCTCCAATTCATTCTAATGTCGTCATACACCGTGTAGCCTACTGTACAGTGGTGCTGCTCCGCACCAGACATGACTGAGTGATCACAGAATCATCATTCAGCATTTTGCCAGTGCTTGAAAAGGAACAATTTACTGAACAAGTATAGGCAACAACAATACAATTGGCTTCATTATTATGATTCTACATCATTATTGATCATTAGACAATCCTGACGTTATGAATTTCTGATTGCTATGTTTGAAGAGTCATAATTATACCTAGGCATATAATAATAATAATTATTATTATTATTGATTATGATTATGATTATGATAATGATAATGATAATGATGATGATGATGATGATGATGATGATGAAATATTTACATTTTTTATTTATATAATCAAGCATGTGTTTCTCATTTCTATTGGCTTAATGGAAATATAATATGCATATGCATTATGCTTAATTTTCTCGATCGTGTCTGGTGTAAAATAAAATGTATTTTACATTTCTTAAATTCTGTATTTCTTTAAGAAATAACAGATACAAAAAAATCGCGACCCAGAAAACCCGACCCGAGAGACCCAAAATCGGACCGCGACCCCATGTTTGGGGAAACAGCGGATCGACGAGCTCGTCGGTTGACTTGTACACTGTACACCAAACTCGCTCCGCTCTGCTCTCTCTCTTACCCAGTGCAACTTTTGCAGAGTCCAACAGACATGTCGTACATTAGCTGAAGTCAACCTGCAGCCAGGCTCATCATTTGAGCCACAAAACTATTCATTCTAGGAGGATTTCTTTATTTTTTTTTAAAGCTGCACCTTGAGCATTTTTCACCGGTTTGGATTCTATACTAAATTTAAAAAACAAAACAAGAGCGGAATATAAAATCCTGGATGATTTTCTTCTCCCTTCACCACACTAAATGAACTGGGCCAGTAATGCAGGAGACCGAAGCAGCGACTCTGACAGTGCTTCAAGATGGCAGATTTTTATTGAGTTTTGAACAGAAATCCAGCTATATTTTGTTGCCATGAATAACAGAAACCCTTGCACCGATGGCCCCTGTATACGAAGGTAAGGCGTTTTCGACGTATGGTTATTTTTTAAGTGAAAGTAGTCGGACCGTCGGACGTGTATACGTACGAACGGATTCTTCTTGTGGCTGGCACGGGGAGATGCGGTGTTATAACCTCTCCTCTCTTTGTGTCAAAAAAATATACATCAAATATTTACGCTTGCAGTCTAAACACGAACTTAAACAACCGGACCGAATCATTGTTGCGTTGCGCGGGTTGTGTGGGTTTTTATAAATGAAGAACATTAGTAATTGTTTAGTCAATCTGTGTCCGTCTGAGCGACGTCCGTCCGTCACAAGACAAATTTACACTGATGTTTGCAATAAAGCTGCAAATGCACTTTAATAAAGTGACGTGCAGGCCTAATCTAACGTACATTACACGGTTACAGCACCGTAGGGAAGAAAGGTGACATTCTGCCTTTTATTTTATTTGTCCTGGTTGAAATTAGACCATGCAAAGTGCATCTGTTTGAAGAATGAAAGACATGGGCGACTGAGATTAAATCAGCCGAGCTATATCAATATTCCCATTTTCATTGCTGTGTAACGATCATGTTGCAAATGACCAGGCCTGTTATGTTTTAGTGCTTCGCTGTGCACATTCACATGTTTATTTATATAATACAAAACCAAAGGCGAGCTTATGCAGGCTATTATTCGCTGTTGCTGCATTATGGCTGTGTGACTAATCCAATTGGTGAGAATGCAACCCAGCATGTTTTGGCTCAATGTTTTTTTTGCCGTGATGATGAAGACATTAGACTCTAAAGAGACCAAATCCAACCACAAAACAATGTGTTTGTGTTCTAATGTTTTTTTTGCTAAGAGGACAATACGCGGTTTCTTTGAACAGCAGCTACAACAATGCGAGCAATATTTCCGGCCAGTACAGCCGTGACTGCACTGCAAGTGATCAACCGGCAGTTCTGTACAGAATAGGAGGCTAAATGGAAAGTGGTATTATAACCAAAATACTTGTATGAACAGTATGATATGCATTCCTGTAGGCTAAATGCACCCCTGCTCGTTTATGGGCACAACTCGCTTTTTTGATAATAGGATAGGACATCCTGTAACAGCATTATTGTTCCATTTAATGTATCTAGGTGCCACAGAGGTTTACATACTAATGTTGACCGATATGTCAAGTGAAGGGTGGACAACAAACGAAACGATGACCCTTCATGTTTGCAACAGTATTGATTATCTTGTGGTTTAACCGTTATAATATTACATTGTTTACTCTATACTCCCTCTGCTGGTATGAAAGCGGAACACCGTATTTTGTAACTGATAGATTAGTTATCATTTCAGTCAGACTTTCAGTATTAATACTGTCTGTATAGTATGTTTTAAACACAAAAGCCACGATATAAAGTGTGAATTCTACTATTGAAGCAGTAAAAACAAATAATTTCATATTCACCATGCACACTATACATTCAGCTTAATTGCCTACTCAAAATAACACTTTTAAATGATTGACCTATAAGCTGTAAAACACGTCAGCCTCCATCACGTTATTAGCCTCACTCAGAAAAATATTTTTTTCCCTCTGTGCTAAAGCCACTAAGCACTTCAACATTAAAGGAAAAGTTGGAATGAGACGCCTATCGGAGAGGTAATTAGTGTAAATTACATTCCTTGCCTTTCCTTTCACCATGGAGAGGCGTAGGAGCGAAGAGAAAGAGACGGCGGGGGGAATTAATTACCTTTCCCTGTCGTCCTCTGACTGCAGAGGGGGTTGCTATTAGAGAGCGCTCATGGAAATGACCAGAGAGAGCCTTCCCCTGCTTCGGTGGAAAATACACCCAGGAGGGGCCCTTCATGTATGTATGTAGGATGTTACTATAGCACAGCATGCCCACAGCCAATACTTCAGTGTTCACACTGAGAGTGTACAAAATGGAACCAAATGGACGGGTCCATTTGGTTCCATGTTGTACGCTCTCTGGGTTAACAGCGTGTCTCAGGTTCGTTGCATAACTTCATTAGGCTTTAGATAGATATGCGTTGACATATATTCAATAGGCACACCACACCACTCGAGGTGACCAGCAGTGTCCTCCTCCATTGTGACAGTCCGTTGTTATTTCTAGCGATGATAATAATGTACGAGGATGTGTGTCTGTCAGCGTGTCCCTGCTGCCGGTTACAGGAGGACTACTGCTGCATTGTGTTGTTGCTGTGTGGGTTTTGTTTCGTTATGTTCAGTCTTTTCAGTCCTTCAATCTTGGCTGACACTGAAGGCCGCCAGGCAGGCAGGCCTGGGCTGGCTTAGCTGGGCTGGCTGGCTGGCTGGCATAGAGGCTGGCCAGGGCAGTGGTCATATCACCCTGGCTGGGGGAGTCTGCCGACTCTCCCATAACACAAAGTGACACTGTACACCAGCCTTGATGGATGTGCTATGAAGGGAACTGGTCCAGGATCCCCTCCTGCCCACCCCCAGCTGTGGGAAAAGCTAATATTCAGACGACAGCAAAACCCGATCTCCTACTGTACCTATACCTACTACTGGTCAATTTTTCCTTGGAACATACTGTAGTGTAGCCTATATGCATTCATGCAGGCAGGCCTACTGTACAGTATGTGTGCAGATGTACTGTAACAGAGTTTAGCTCTAGTTGAAGCCCCAAAAGGCTTATATTTCCTCTGGCCAGGGGAGGATTCCCTCTTGGCGTACTAAAGAGGTAGAGTTTGAGCTTTTACCCTAGCCCCACACAGGAACTCTGAGGTTCGAATCCCGGGTGTTACATTGGTGCCATGACCTGGATCGGGTTTCCTGGTGTGGGGGTCAAAGTGGGGTGAATGTAGCTGAGAAGTTCACCATGAATCCCCAAAGTCTCCCCTGACTAAGGTGGATTAATGGTAGATGTGAACCCGGGTTCACTGTACACATGCAGGCAGACGTGTGTGTGTGTGTATGAATGTACTGTATGTCTACACTTCACACACGTGTAGCCCACCATTGTAGGTTTTGTTTTCGGAAGGATGGTCGTTTGAGAGAAATGGACGTCTTATTTTGTTTGTCTGTCGTACTGTAGGTCAGGTGATGTTGCAGAGAGTGTTCATTCAGCATGCGCCTGCAGAACTGGACAGAGAATGACGATGATGATTATAACCAGTTTATTGGTCTGGCCATACATCTGCCTTTATTTGACATTTTGAGGACATCGGCATCAGCAATTATGTAACCATACACATTTAAACTGGCTTTTCGATCCATGTCATATAGGCTATCGTTGCTGTTGGGCAGAAACCTCTAATTTCCATATTCTAACTTTTTGTGTGTTTCCATAAAGTAATGCCCCACTTCATCATACTACAGTGTCACGCAAAAGTAGCAGATCTACAAGCTCAAAACGTGGGGCGAAGAGACAGGTTTTGAGCTTGTAGAGCTCTGCCATGTTTGAATTTTAATCCATATACACATATGAGGTTTCCCCCGACAGAGACGACAGGCAAAACCTTTCCGATTTTTCCCCCTACAAGTTCACAACAAGTCGCTTTGCAACGCATTATGAGTTTAGCTTATTCCTTTTTTTTAAAAGAGAATCGGCATCGGACAGACACACAAATCTGCATGGCATCAGTCGGGCTGTAATGAGGATGATGATGATGATGATGGTAATGACAGGGACATGGTGACAGGGACTGCAGTGACTCTGGCAGATTGATGTCACATCCATGCACTCCGTGTTAATGTGGATTTGAATGGGTTTGTGGTTTTCTCGGGGAGGTTGCCGAGGGTATATGCTCGCTGTGCCCCTCGCCTGCAGCTTCTCAGGGAAGAGAGGAAGATAGAGAAAGACATCACTGACTCTCTCTCCCTCTTCCTCTCTCTCTCTCGCTCTCTCTCTCTCCTTCTCTCTCATAAGCTTGTTTTGGAGCCCAGTTGAGTGATATCTTCCTCGCTGGCGGCAGCCATGGTTTGGGGGTCCAAGGTCGTTGGGTTTCAGCTTGATTAGAATTGCAGGAAGAAGCGAAGGGTTTCTCCGGGGTCAGGGTGGGGTCGACCCCGCGGCAAAAAGGCTTAGAGAGGAACGTAGAGGCCCCTTTTTCTCCAGGAGCAGGGGTGGTCTGTTTAGATCTGCACCGTACCATACACAATAGATAAAAATAGAGACTGTGTTGTGTGTGTGTGTGTGTCTGTGTGTGTGTGTGTGTGTGTGTGTGTGTGTGTGTGTGTGTGTGTGTGTGTGTGTGTGTGTGCGCGCGTGCGAGAGAGAGAGTTGTCCATTGCTTTGTTTTGAGTCGACAGAAAACATTGCCACCCTCTCAGTCCTGTGTCGTTTCTCTCTGCAGTTATTTTATTTTTGTATCTTTTTCCATCAGTTATTCATTTGTTGACATAAAAATAATCACCTTGAGGCCTGCTTGGACGGAGTCATGGAAACACATCAGCTGTCTGTCTCTCTACTCTACAAGCATTCTCTTTATGGTGTTAGTCTAAATATCCCATCTGGAACAGGAAACATAGTCCAGTACCTGCCTGGTGGTGATGCTTTATGTGTTATTGAATCGTTAAAGCATGTAGTAGTAGAAGATGTTGAGACAAGGACGTGTGTTTGTGTGTGTGTGTGTGTGTGTGTGTGTGTGTGTGTGTGTGTTTGTCTGAGGGAGAATCTAAAGAGAGGGAGAGAGAGAGAGTTCTCTGTCTGACAGAGGGATATGTGAGCTCTCTGATCTTCTGGAATAGTTCACAGGTGTGATCTGAAGGTTTTCTTCGGAGGGAGTGGGGTGGGCGGTGAGGGGGGGGCCTTTAGTCTGAACTGAAATGACAGGTAATAGAGGAGGCCATTCTTTCTGACGCACAACGGCTCAACCTTGAATTTGGATGGAATGATACTGGTTAATGTTATTCTAAGTTCTGTTTTTTCACACGCTTATACACACACACACACACACACACACACACACACACACACACACACATACAGCCTATCGGTTTTCCATTTTCCCAAATATCAATAACAGTCCCCAGGATTCAAAACGCATCATCCCTCATTTCTCTCACTCTGACTTCTGAAAGGACGTTCAGCTGAAAGGCAGGAAAAGGATTTTGTAATTCAAATGTTCTCCTTGGCCGGTAAGCCGGGCAGCCCGTTTTTTGTGTGCCACTTTCTATACCATATATGCCCCATGGTTTCAAATCTCTCTCTCTCTCTCTCTCTCTCTCTCTCTCTCAGTAGATTCAGCTCTGAAAAGCTGCACTGTGCACAGTCCTTGAAGTCTGATGCGCTCTCTACGTTTCTGACATTATTTAGTTTTCATTGAAGGGGAACAGAGAGCTTGGCTTGCGATTTAGGGTGTGTGTTTGGGGGGGAACATGGCGGAAAATAGCAGATATACAAGTTCACATCGCTTTGCACTGCGACACATTTTGAGCATGCTCGATCAGCTATTTTTGTGCAACACTATCACACGACCAAGATGTGGGGTGGGGTGTGAATGCATTGCAAAGGGGTTTTTCTCCCGCACTGTTTGTTTCACACGGTGTGTTTTGTGTCAGCTTGTGCTGACCAGCTGTCTCCGGCTCTGGAGTAGCTGCACAGAGATATGGGCTCCAAAGACCGTTAGCCAGTGAAGACAGTGCAGTGAACTTAAAGTCACTGCACTGCATCTGGCCTGTAATACAAAAAAAAACATTTAAACACAACCACTTGACAAGACAGTTTGGTAAGAAAGTGACTTGTGTTTATATTGAATGATAATCTCGGAAACTGTATGTTTGGCAAACAGGGAGCCCATTATCTCAAAAGGATCCTCATTTTTAAGGACATACAGTTAAGCATGTATTTAGTAAAGCATGGATTAAAGTTATTAGTCGCCATGACTGATTTCAGTCATTTGGATTCCTTTCACACTGTTTCACAAATCACACACATTAGGTCTTGGGCATACAATTTTCCTTCAGTTATGACGTTTTGTTTGGCTTTAACGAGTAAAGGGATGAGGGTGTAAAAAATATATATATTTGAAAAAAAAAAATCGTCCACAGTGGACAAAACCCCCACTCTGGAAGTGTGACCACAGTCACATACACAGCAGCGCTTGAGCATGACAATAGTGTGTCCATTAAAAAGATGCTGAAACTCACTGTACCTTCCATTTACATTATTTGATCTGCTGTGGGAGCGGCGGTTCACGCCAAGGTTTACGTCTTCACCATTCAGTGAATAACAGCTTTGTTAACTTGAAGACTGTTAAGCTACAATTACACATCATTTCTGGAGCATAAAGGGCACATTTTATATGTGGAGCCAGGCGGGAGAGTTATTTCTTTTTATAATGCGAGTGATATTTCAGCAGTGTGAGTCCTTGGATGTGCATTTTCCACACATGCCTTCTCTCTCATCATCTGCCTGCCCGTGACTAGGGGTGGACAGTAACATGTACGGACTTGAATGCTGTACTTAAGTATGTTTGAGTATTTTTTTATTATTTTTTTAAACTACCTTTCAAAGACATATTGTACTTTTGACTGTTGTTGTTACTTTGGGTTGCTTTTGGCTAAGATAGCTTTGAAGTTTGAAGTCAGATACTGTGACCTAGCCTTCTACTGCAGTGAGGGTGTATAGATCACAGAATCTGATGGGAAAGTGTCGTATAGCAGTGTGTCCACAAAGAACAACCACAACACATTTTGGAGTGTCCTCTGCCACAACCCATATACTGTACATTCTACTGTACAGATTTGACGGATCAACTTGACCTTTGCTCAGTCAAGCAACGGTCAAATATTACTCACTCGAGTCATAGTTGAGTTATATTACTTTGACTGAAGTACCGGGGTTGAGTACTTTGCCCGCGACTATCCTGCTGCCAAGTTGTGCCAACCAGCGCCCTACATCTCCCCGCACCACCCATGCAGCAGTCTCTTTATCTGTCATTCCATCCCCATGGTTTTTGTTGACGAGCCAAAGCCAGCAGTCCGTGCACATGCACGGCACTCGTGATCCAGGAGAAAGAGACATCGCCCCATTTGTGCGTGTGCATACAGTACAGTATGTGCGCGTGTGAGTTAATGGCTGAGTTAATCGATGAGCTTGCTTCCTGAGGGGATCCTGCCATTATAAGTTTTAACCTCTTAAGGCTTATAAGCCCTATTTTAAAATATGTACTAACTCACATGCTTATACAGTATTACAGTATGCATGCTCTAGAAATGGACATGAACTCTCTATATACTCTCTTTTATATATTATTTTCTCCCCTCCACACCATTTCTCTCTCTTATAGCCAAAAATAGCCGATCTACAAGCTCACAACAACAACATTGGCTATTTTGGATAGCAAAAGGGATGCTGTTTGGGGGGATGCTATTCTGGGGGAATAGCCTCCCTATTCTCAAGTGGTTAAACAAACCTAAAGCCCCATCACCCCTTGCAGTCACTGGCTACCCCCCCCCCCCACACACACACACACACACACACACCCCACCCCTGTCTTTGCCTTGCCCGAGCACCAACCCCCCGTACCTCACCAACCGTAGCCTGTTGTTTGGTGCACATTGTCTGCAGCCTTAATCCTATTGTTAGTGATAATGTCCCTCCATACCGGTGCATTTGACACGGTACTCTCTGGAAGAGAACAGCGGCGCTGGCCGGCTGTATTTACCACCGGGCTCGTTTGGCCTTTCAGCCTGACAGGTCACATCACTCCCAGTCTCCCACACAAACACAGCGCCACAAAAAAGGGGGGGCGCACGCGAAGCCTCCGATGTCAAGCAGAGGCAGGGGATGACGTAAGGTATACGAATGTGGCGGAAGGGGTTACCGTTTTAACTAGCCCAGAAAGTTCGCTCATGCCAGGGCCTTGTTCATTTAAAATAACTCCCCCGCATTCTACGCAGCCTTTCAGAGTGAAGAATGGATCTCCAGTTATTTTTAATCAAGCCGTTCATATCCTCATATTCTGTACTTCTTCAGGCAGAGGAGAAGGTTAGAGAGAGGGGGAGTGGGAGGAGAGAGAGCGAGAGAGAGAGCAGCAGTGTTTACAGACAGGTGATACTGAAATGAACAGATAATGAAATTAACCCTGCAAGAGTGAGTAGGAAAAGACAGGTGAAAGGATTGTCGGCTTGCTTGGGGGTCTAAACTCAAAATTCATCGACGCAGGCAGGTGGGGAGCGCCCCGCCTTGTCCTGTCATCCCCCCAATCCCCCCCACCCCACCCCTCCACAGCATCAGAACCTCGCTGGCTTCCATTCTGTCACGGAAGGGAAGCAGAGCATCGAGGCTGGCCCCCTGGTGGCCCCCCTTTCACAGATGGCTGCAGGTACAAGCGCTATGCTTGGCTGATAACCAGAAGGACTTCAAAGGCACTGGAGGAGGAGTGTTTTCAGGCCCAGGTCCTTGTTGTGTCCAGAGCCAGGAGCCTTCAGGCACACAGAGCGCCGGGCAGGCGGGCAGGCGAGCGGCAGCCAGGAAGGAGACAGACAGGGACTGGTGCATTCAGAAGGATCAACAGGCGTGGAAATTAGCCGCTTTTTTTTCCTTGCCCTTTTGCTGCTCCGTCTGCCTGCCTCGGCAGCATGGCACCCTTTCTTTTCGTCGTTTGACGAAGTATAAGATTATCCTCTCTACTGTTTTCTCCTTTTCCCTTCCAGTTTCTTTCAAGATTCTTCCTTTTCTCATTAATGTATTAATGTTTAAGTGATGATAGGCAAAAGAAAACTTGTATCTCCATATTTTAAGTAACTTTTTATCTTTAGATTCTTTCCTCATAAATTATTGCCCTTCTTCATCACACTAGACTAAAAAATAGCAGATCTACAAGCTCAAAATGCATCCCAATGCAATACATTTTGAACTTGCAGACTGGCAATTTTTTATTTTTATTTGAATCCTGAAAAGCAACAGTTTTGGACATATGGGGTTTCCAGCCAACAGCAACCGAATATGAAATGTGACTTGCTACATAGTGCTAGAGATTCCCTCTCTGGTGCGCTTTAATCTGGTGTGCTTTTTAGGAGGTCTCTTGGGAGTTCTTCAGATTCCCCTGAGAGGGATCTTTTCCAGTAGAAGACCGATAAAGTACACATCAAAGGTGTTGGGAGATGTGATGAAATAGGCTGACGGAGAGCAGATCAGAGTGGGGCTATAAAATGCAGTAAAACAATCACCACAGTTTACTTCACAATTGTAGGTTTGGAGACAAATCTTGCACAGGCAGCGGCATAAAGTAACTAAGTACATTTACTCAAGCACTGCACCTAAAAGGATCCCTGGCTAATAAGACAAATATGCCTTAAAACATTATACTTTATACATTATACATTATACATTATACATTATACTTGCCCTCTACAAATAAAAACACCTTCAATATTTTATTTCTTTCATAAATAAAGAATCTTTCAGAACTGCTCCTGTCGCAAGTTGATGATGTCATACAGTATGTCCATGCGTCCGAGCATAGACATGGTAACGCCCCGCCTGCCTCTGATTGGCCTACCGACACTTACTTAAGTAACACATCAGATTACTTTACTTCTTTCAGCCGTGCCGTGATGTCAAACCGAGAGGACGCGGTGAGCCAGGTTGCAACGGAGGCTGAACTATGGTCTCTGTATACACTAGATTACCAAGACACCCACACCCCCTTATAGCCTTTACTGCTGAACGCTGAAAAGTTATTAGCTTTTATGATGAGGGACTCCGTTGAAAGGGAGAGATGATAAGAAATCATTGATTCACCGACACTTCCCCCTGGCTCTCTCACTTCCTCTCTAGTCCTGACATGTGAGGGCCCTGGGACTGAATGTTCTCAAAGACTAAACACATCTCCAAATGAGTGCAATACCATGCAGTGTCTGCATGAGAACCCAATTGCATGACATAACATCGCTGAAGAAACCTGTGCAGTTTCTATGTACAGTATAAGGCAGCATTTCTCAAACATTGTCGTGTGATGCTACATCAACCTTTACTGGGGACCCCCTGGAACCCCCCCAAGGACCCCTGGGGGTCCCCGGACCCCACTTAAAGAAATCAATGCAGTTATAAGGGAAGGCTTTATTATAATTCGTATTAGTAATTTATTTCGTCAAGCCTTATAACAGAGGAGACTCGGAAATGTTACGTTTTTTTCAGAGAGCTCTTCCTTTTGCATATGAACTCAGAAGATTAATACATAATTTTTTTAATATTTCTAAAATACAACCATAATATTCTTTCACAGTCATTGTGCACTTTCATCCATTTCATATTCAGTAGTTTAACCTTATAGTTCAGTGCAACAGAAGTGGTCGTGCAACTTTAAATTCCAGGTTCCCTCTCTCTGAACGGTTCCTGTTAACACTCCACATTAAGAGGTGACTTGTTAACTTTAAAGATTTTACCATTAAGGCATGCTACAAATTAATCACCCCTCCCAAAAAAGAATCCTTAGCTAAAGAGAATTGGCCAAAAAGTAAAGATTTCTGACCAATAAAATATTCGATCAATCAAAAAAGAAAAAAAGTGATCGTGGAGATGAGGAGTTGGGGGCTACTCTCCTGTTCATAACCGCGGGGCCGGTGCATTCCGCTGTAATAGAAATGAGATTTCTTTCTCTCTTTTTTTCAATGATGGCAGTCCTTTTGGACTATTCATATTTCAGGGCCCCAGTGCGTTGCTACATAAACCAGGCCTCACGCCCATTAGAGACACTCCTCACTTCAAAGCTTCAGGCCACATCATGACTAACCAGGCTGCTCTGCCTGGCAGCCCTTTGAACTGACCCTCCATGCAGGCCCCGGGGACACAGGCAGACTGCAGGAGGAGAATGGCACACAGAGATACAGGGAGAGCCCAGCCACAGAGAGAGAGAGAGAGAGGAAGGAGGGAGGGAGGGAGGGAGGGAGGGAGGGAGGAAAGAATAACCGGGAAGTGGAGGAAGGGGATCAGCAGCACGGTGGCTAGATGAATGCCCTCTATATCCTTGCAAGAGCTGGGGGCCCGTGGTGGTGGTGGTGGGGGCTGGGGTCTTCAGGGGCAACGCCATGCAGAGGTCATGAGGTGTTCTGGGGGTTTGGAGTGGGGAGGGGATGGTGTAAGACACTGGTTCTCAACGTCAGGGCACAGGGACCACCAAAAGGGTATCTGGGAGTGTACAAATGGAACTCTCAGAGTTAAATATAGTTAAATAAGCCCCTGAGGTTTTAAAAGCCGTGCCTCCCCGCTCCGCCCCCACACTGCAGGGTGCGGGGCGGGGAGGCACGGCTTTTATGGATCTCCTCCAGCCTGTCTCCTCCTCCTACTGACATCCAGGATCAGTGATCAATGCTCACCAGCAGCCAGGCGCCCCTGTGCCTCTCCTCAGCACCACTGACACGGCCTGGCAGCTGCAGCCCACACACACACACACACACAGACAGGCACGCAGGCACGCACGCACACACGCACGCACGTACACACACACACACACACACACACACACACACACACACACACACACACACAGGCAGCCCTGAAAAAGGCCAATGGCTGACCTTTAGTTATGAAGACACGTCACCCTCATGCCTCTTGTCCACGACACGGCAGCAAAGCAAAGCTTTTTTCTCTTTTTTTCTCCAATTACTGTACACCTCTGAAGGACAGAGACAGAATGTACGGGAGGGGGGGGGGTAGGGCTTAGTAGAATTTAAAGGACCAATCTGGTGATATTCTGTAATCGTTATATATTTATTTATTTGCCTAAGTTACGCTATTGTCGAATTTGAAGTGCGGATTGATTTTAAAACTATAAACGTGTCGCAATGTTGTCATCAGATGAGATCTTTTCTTGACAAATGTTGACAAATGTTCTCTTATTGGGAGTCCACCGTCCGTCCCTGGACACCAAATATTTTCATATTTGGGATCAGTGTCCCAGGTGGGGGTCTTTGACCGGAACATGATTTTTCCGGTCAACAACGACTTTTTTACATTACATTTTAGATAAAAATCTTGGTGTTGGCAAACACCAAGATTTGCCTTAGGAATCCCTGCTGTGTAAATTCATCTGAGGCTGTTGGAATTGCATTGCAGGCCAAATCAAGCGTGACAAAATGTGCTCACATTGTGGGTTTTAATGCTGTTTGTTCAGACTTCTTGGCACAAGTTATTTGCGACTTTGAGCAGACTGAAATATTTCAGACTGAAGCCTTGATGTTGACGCTGAATTAGGATGCAGGAACACTTTTATTACCTCTTTATTACTTCATCTCTGTGGCCACAAGGACTCAACCGACATGTTTAGTCAGTTGGATTAGGACACAATGGCGTACTAAATTGTGTGTGTGTGTGTGTGTGTGTGTGTGTGTGTGTGTCATCCCTAGCAGGCAGGCAAACATGGGTGATTTTAAATAATAACAAGTTGCATGGTGACTTTAGATGGACACCAGCCAAAACCTTTGTTGCAGGACTTTTCTATTTCAATTTATTTTCTGTCCCTTTGTCTCTTTCCCTTTGTCGTCGCTTTCTGTCTATGCTTGCCATTAAGGAGACGACTGCATCAGCTGGCACTTATCAATGTCAAACACATCACCTGTCCTACAACGCTTGTCATTCGTAACCTCGCTTTTGGTTATTCATACTTTTTAAGACATCGACAAGCAAACCATCAGCAGAGTTTGAAAGGAATGTCTCAGATGAAAAGATTTCAGCTACAGTTCAAGAACAAACAATACAATTAAAAAGTTTTGTGAAATAAATGATTGCATGACATTGTTCACATGTATTCCCAGCTAGCTCATTTTGTTTTTCTAAGGATCCAGAAAGCTTAGGTGCAGTGATTTCTTGCAAGCAAGGACCCCCAGCCGTCCTTGCAGAACTGTAAACAACACGTGGTACAGTCAGACATTAAGGTTAAAATGATAACACAGAAAATTCCTGACGACTTGTTTCCATTGTGATTCTATGTATTCAATTCAACAAAATCATCATTTGCATAAAGCAGTTACACAACAATACATATCATCAGCAAACACAAAACACAATATGTACAAATAGGAAAAACGGCAGCAGTGAATTTGCATTTACCTCCCCTTGTGGTCCACTCCTGATAGATGTTGTTCAGGCATTTACCTCCCCTTGTGGTCCACTCCTGATAGATGTTGTTCAGGCCAATTTAGAAAGAAATCAGTGATTCACACCCTTTAACCCATTCTGGGCGGGAACCCGTTTTGGTGTTTGAAGCATCGTGTTATACTTTAGCTAATGAAAATATACAAGCTCTACAAGCTACAGCTATTTTTGAAAAATTGTGAAAATGTGGTGCAAATCTCTGAATATATATTCTTTCAGAGCGATCGTTTTTAACTCAAATCTTTGCTTCTGGGGGGGGGGGTCGCTGGAACAACATATTTTCTGATGGGGGTCGGCAGCCATTTTTGGGGGTCCTTGACATGAAAATGTTTGCGAACCACTGATATAGAAACATGGGTTTTTTTCTTCCAGAAAACCATGAAAATTTAGAAGGCGTTTGTAGAATTGTCCTCAGGACAAAATGTATGTCAGGGCATTCCACAGAATCATCCCATGTTTGTTCTGAATTTTAGTGGTACAGAGCATGGTCACTCCCTCTAGTGTTGTGGCTGTGTGTGTCACTCACTTTGGAGAAGTAGTTAGACAGGTATGAGGGTATTGAGGACATTGTCCCTTAAATCTTAAATACCGGTCCCATTGATATTTGCTTAACCCTGTCTTCTACCCTGAGCCATCCAAAACAAGCAAAGTGTGTTGGAAATGGGCAGGTCATGGGCTTACGGCAGAGAAGTAGCTGTGTCAGTTTGTTTTGGGAGCTCTAAAGCTTCGTTTTTTAGTGACTTTGAGGTGTGGAAACTGACTCCTAAGGCGTTCCCGGACCACACTTTGAAAATGTATGCCTAAACTAAAGATCATCACCTGGAATGTAGTATAATGTAAATATGTTCTTAAATACATGATTGTGTAAATGCATTGATTTAACTTTGAGGTCGACAATGATATCAACCGATCACATTCTGAACTTCCCAGAATAGTACACTGGTTTTGACACTATAATTAAACGTGAGATAAAAGAGCAAAGTGAGATATAATACTGAGGGGACCAAAAAAAGTGTCTCTATTTGTTTTCTGTCAGATGTGTTTGTCTGTTGATTGTTTTAGTTTGTGATTACCGGTATAATACTTGCATTCCTGTAGCCCGTAAGATGATAGATGCCTTTGAACTAAGATGAAGGTCTCCAACTGCTAAAAACTTCCTTTACAAAACGCAGCATTCTGTTTTTCATGGCCGACTATTAATATCCAGTTGATGGCAAGATGGTTCCTGGGGTTATGTAAATGTGTGTGTGTGTGTGTGTGTGTGTGTGTGTGTGTGTGTGTGTGTGTGTGTGTGTGTGTGTGTGTCCTTGATTGTGTGTTTGCATATAATGGGGCTTCTGTCATGCACGACTGCTTTGGCCTTTCAAGAGCTCAGCTCAGCTTGCAACACTGCAAGAACAGCAAACAGGTCTGTGTGCCATAAACACGCATGCACGCATACACACACGCACGCATGCACACACAGGGCTCCTATCTGTTTCAGAGTGTAGGTATATCTGTGTCACATGGTCAAGTTCGCACTAACAGTCACATCTACAATATATTGCATGTGTCAATTGACCATATTTTTTTACAATGTTTTCTCACCCACACCTTTTACAGTAGCCTGTCTACAGGTGCAATAGACTATTATGCAGACTGCGTCCAGACGTCCACCGTCCATCTTGCCAGCAAGGTGGTATAACTAGGTGCAATTTCCCATTGACAGCCCATACATCCAAACAGAAAAGTCCTATCTACAAACTCCAAACTCACCAACATTGCAGCTGTAAGAAAAGCTTGAATTATTCTCTTTCTTTCTGCAAAGTGTTTGTTTCATAAAAATCCACTGTAGACATGTTATGAACGAGCTACTTTACGTTACGTGTCAAAAAATTCCTTGCAGGTGATTATTAAGTGTAAGAGTTTGGAAGCGCTTGTTGGATTTCACTTAACGGCCCTGCTTAGCACTTGTTTTGGACATAATGCAGGAGGCAGCAGGACGTTGCTTTACTGATAACGAGCACTTCCAAACTCTGACACTTAAAAAATAGTCATCTGCATGGAATGTCTTGAGAGGAAGTAACTCAACAAACACTTTGCAAATAAAGAGAATAATTCAAGCTTTTCGTACAGCTGAGAACGAAAATACATCGCATGGATGCAACTGGGACGTATCCTCAGTGATGTATCCCAAGTCATCGGGGTGATCAATTCCCGACTTACGTCCCAGTAGCTACCCTCGATCAGACCTCGAGGAAGACCAGGGCCACACAATCCGTTGGAACCACTCCGGAACTACTATGCTGGGACTGACAGGTACAATTCTGGCATGTGGAGGGACTAGGCTCTGTGGGTTGCCACCTGTCCGGGCCCCTCCTACGTCACACCAGGTCCACTCCTGCTCTCACCAGGAGTACCAGACTCCCAGCACCAGACACTTCATTCAGGAGTGGTGGATTCTTGAGCCGCAATGGTTCCGCAGGCTCCACCTGGGCAACGATAGCATTGCAGGCTCCACTTGCGGCTCGAATAGCCCTCCTAAAGGCCTCATCGAAGGTTTTTGGGCTTCCTCCTCACGGAGGATGCAGGCTGGGGCACTAACCCATAGTGCTCCCGGGGTGCTGTCTACATTCCAGCTGTCACCCGTCTCTCAAGACTATACCTGGTTGTCACATAGTCTATTCCTATGAGTCACTATAAATAGAATACCTCAGAACGAAAATACATCGCATGGATGCAACTGGGACGTATCCTCAGTGATGTAAATGTTGCAACGCTGCAATGTTGGTGAGTTTCATTGTTTAATACAATCAGATAGGACTTTTCTGTTTGGATGAATGGGCTGTCAATGGGAAATTGCACCTAGTTAGCACCTTTCTGGAAAAATGGACACGGTCTGCATATGGTCTATAGAGTTTTTTGACACTCGGTAGGCGTTCCCGCATAACTTCCGGGGGTGATGATGATGATGTCATGCACATTTGGGATTCCTTGGCCACTGGTGTGAGTCTTCAAAAATTGGTATCAGCGTCGTACCTAAACAATCCCTTCTGGCATCCCTCCCCTGTTGCTTGCAGCATAGGGATATTATATCCATACCGTCTATGGCGTATATAAAGTATATGGTTAGCTCTTTATAATAGGTGCGTGTGTGAGCACAGCTGTCATTGTTGATCCTAATGACAGAGAGGAAGTGCTGTGCAGCAGAGGGCCGTTGGTTTGTCACTGTGTGTGAGTGATAAGCACCCTGGAGAGGGGCTGCTTATCAGTTTGTGTGTGTGTGTGTGTGTGTGTGTGTGTGTGTGTGTGTGTGTGTGTGTGTGTGTGTGTGTGTGTGTCGGGCCTATTAGGTCTGTTGTCAAAGCAGTCCAGCTAAACGTACACGGATGTCCATTGTAATCTGTTCAAAACGTTGAATAACAGGTGTTACTGGTTTACTAACCTGTATGGTTCTCAACCTTTGGGTCGGGACCGCCACAGGGTTTTTTTATGGGTGGGGGGGGGGGGGTGGTCCTCAGATATATATCAAATTCAAATATGACATTTTTGGGGGTTCACGGCCTGAAAAGGCTGAGAACCACTGTTGTCCTGCTGTATTAATTCAGTTTTATTTGTTCTAGAACAACCAGTTCCTTCCTAAGCCTCTTTAACTTCTTTCTTTCTTTCTTTCTTTCTTTCTTTCTTTCTTTCTTTCTTTCTTGCTTGCTTGGTGGGGAGGATGTGTTTTTGATTAACTTGTGATTTTGATTCAATAACCAACAGACCTACAAACTTACAAGCTATATACGACGCACTGCGAGCTTGTTATTTATTTATTTGTTACAGGCTGGTTTTAACTGTATCTTAGTGGTCTAACTTTCTTTTAAGTTATCTGGAACCGTAATAGCTCTGTAACTCTCAGAGTTATGGGGTGTTTGAGAACCAAATGCTTCATGTCCGTTAGTATTCTCTAACGTTTGTTGTGCCAAGGACCCCCAAAACAAAGTTTTGTGCCATGGAGTCAGGGACCCATGCCCCCCCCTTTACCCTTTTACAACCACCCAAGAGAAACACGTGCCTTAGCTGCCGTTAAACTTCCCATGTGGTTCAGAATGTTCAGTTGTTGTTGCTACAGTGCACTCCAGTGTTTCCCAAACAGTGGGTCGGGAACTATATGTCGGTCACGGGCCAATTGTTATGTGCTGCAAGCAAATAGCCCTGTCTCCTACTTTTTGTATTTTTTCTTCTTCTTAATATCATCAAAATTGAGTCAAAAACGAATTCAAACGTTTCTCAAAAGAATTCCATTAAAATAATTAAGAAAAAATCCATTAATTAGTGGGAGAAAAAATACTTTTAAGTTGGGGAAATAGCTGAGCTAAGAGCTTGTAGATAGGCTATTTTCACTATAGTGTGGATCGCGGGGAGTCGTGCTAAAATTTTGTAACTCACTAGTCCAGAGAGTGGACGCAGGTGGACGCAGTGCAGCAGGTCTGTGTGGAAAAGATGACGTTCTAATAAACGCTCAGCTGCAGGCCCTCACACAGTTGAATGGGTACGGTGGTGGTGGGAGACATGTGCCTCTGACCCCCCGACATGTTATCTCATCATGGCACACACACACACACACACACACGCGCCGTACGTGTTGTATCTTATGCCGTTTGCTTCCAGGAAGGGGACGAAGTGGGGAGTGTCACATTTGCATTGCAGCAGGAGGCAAGTTGCTGATTTATGACCGAAGAAGACGCCCTGTGTACATGTGTGTCTAACGGGCGGTGCTCATATGCCCTCCAGCATGTCCGTCTGTACGTACGCACACACGGTGGGCAGCAACTCCTGTCCCTCCTCTTCCTGTTGACAGTTGCAGGGAAATGGCGACATGCCACAACAGGAGAGCTTGCAATATTCACGTGGAGCACAGAGGTTGCTGTGTGTGTGTGTGTGTGTGTGTGTGTGTGTGTGTGTGTGTGTGTGTGCGTGTGTGTGCGTGTGCGCGAGACAGTATCTCCCTGCTTTCTTCTCTGATGCATTATTATCCTATAAATAAGCACAGATTAGTGCACCATGAAAGCGGACAGGATGGTCAATAGTGCCCTCGGGGTGGTGTGTGTGTGTGTGTGTGTGTGTGTGTGTGTGTGTGTGTGCGAATGAGAGAGACAGACATACAGACAGACATACTCCGGGGTGACAGGGTCCAAAGGACAGCAGTCAGACAGACAGGAACACAAGGCCAGGTTCTAGACGCCATGGCTGGCTGCTCTGTGTAGACAATATGTTCCTCGTCAGGCATGGATTAATTCCTACCTGCATCATACCCTGTTCTGTTCTGATCTCTGGCCCCCTTCTGTGTCTCCATCGCACCTCCACCTCCTCCACCAGGGCTCCTAATGACGGATCTGTGTCTGACATCTGTGTCTGGGGGGCTGAAACAGACATTTGTGTAATCGATGGAAACGGGGCTCCGTGTGTGTGTGTGTGTGTGTGTGTGTGTGTGTGTGTGTGTGTGTGTGTGTGTACATGGATGGATGGAGGGTTTGTTTGCAGAAAGGCAGAGGTACAGAGGACATTTAGGGATAGTGAGTTACTCACATCCACACATCCACACACGCACGCAGGGGCGGTATAGGCGGTTGGCTAATGCTTTGTCTAGACAGTCAGAGGTCACTTCATTAGCAAGTGATGTCCCAACCCCCCCGTTCTACTCCACTTGGGTCCTGCAGACACTGAGATGTTGTTCATCAGATGGACCTTGGTGAGGCTGCTTTTAGGGTCATCCCACCAGGAGGGCCTTGTAGTCAGCCCTGGAAGCCATTATGTGCAGGTGACCGTTCAGCCTGGGGGACAGAGTGACCTGCCAGCAGGGAAACATCCTGTCAGCCATTACGGTGCGAGATGTGGAACAGTCGAGTGGCACCCTGTCTATTGATAGAATGGACTATATTAACAGCATACTGTGCTCATCTGAACCACTTTCAACCTGGCTGGTTGCCACTATTTATTGTAGCACTGTCCATTATTTTCCCATATTTCCCATATTTCCCAATATTTAAAAAGTCTGTTATAAAAAACACTTTTCCAAATGAAATAAGAAAAAATCATTTGAAAATAGCTGTTTTTGAATAGCCAACGTAAAAATAGTATAAAGTGGCTTATGTGCTTAAGTAAAGGGTATATCGTATAATTTTGGCAGTTGTGGTTGATAATTGATATTGCATATCGTAGCTATCGGGCAAGATAAGTTATCTTATCTTCATATTTTAACTTTCTTTGTTTTTTCAGGAACGCCCTATACTTACAGCGTCACACAAAAGTATGAAACGTATTAGATCTGAATGCTCGAAACACAGAGCTTGTAGATCTGCTACTTTTGCTTTTTTTAATTTGAATCCTGAAAAGTAACAGTTTGGGACATACAGTATGAGGTTTCCACCTGACAGGAGCACTTTAGTTTCACCTTGCTATTATTTCCACCCAAAAAATCCACCCAAAAAAGTTTTTAGAACACTTTTCCCAGATGAGAAAAAAAGTAAAAGAACAGAAAATTGAAATGTTTTGAAATGAGCTATTTCAATAGTACAGGATAAGTGGCTTAAGTGGTTAATTATCGTTTTGGCAGTTGTAGTTCAGATTGCATAAATTAGTCGATGGAAGTTACGAATGCACAATGCTTCAACCATTGCCCAACAGCCACATGTGGCATTACAAGAGGCTTGAGTGTGACCAAAGACTCCTTTATAATTGCGAAGGACAAAGTGTGCAAGATTCCCTCATCGCCACTCTTGCCATGTCGTCAGTGAAATACAAATGAAGAGTTTAATGAAAGGGAGCTCAGCAAACAGAAGGGCCACTCGCTGCCCCCTCTCCTCTAAATGTATAAGGGCCACTCGCTGCCCCCTCTCCTCTAAATGTATAAGGGCCACTCGCTGCCCCCTCCTCTAAATGTATAAGGGCCACTCGCTGCCCCCTCTCCTCTAAATGTATAAGGGCCACTCGCTGCCCCCTCTCCTCTAAATGTATAAGGGCCACTCGCTGCCCCCTCTCCTCTAAATGTATAAGGGCCACTCGCTGCCCCCTCCTCTAAATGTATAAGGGCCACTCGCTGCCCCCTCCTCTAAATGTATAAGGGCCACTCGCTGCCCCCTCCTCTAAATGTATAAGGGCCACTCGCTGCCCCCTCCTCTAAATGTATAAGGGCCACTCGCTGCCTCTCCTCTAAATGTATAAGGGCCACTCGCTGCCCCCTCCTCTAAATGTATAAGGGCCACTCGCTGCCCCCTCCTCTAAATGTATAAGGGCCACTCGCTGCCCCCTCCTCTAAATGTATAAGGGCCACTCGCTGCCCCCTCTCCTCTAAATGTATAAGGGCCACTCGCTGCCCCCTCTCCTCTAAATGTATAAGGGCCACTCGCTGCCCCCTCCTCTAAATGTATAAGGGCCACTCGCTGCCCTCTCCTCTAAATGTATAAGGGCCACTCGCTGCCTCTCCTCTCCCCGTCTTTCTCCTCCTCGCCCCCCACCCATGCGTGGCATGCACAACATGTCTGATCCTACCAAAAAGAAGATTAACAAAGCCCTGCAGAGAGACATAATCTCTCTGAAAACATTTGACTATTAGCATTTCAACATGCTTGCTTCTAAACAGTGGAGAGTGCCTCTGTGGTATGTTTAATAACACACCGAGCTCCTTAAGGTATGCTAAATGGAGGCTCTGGTGCTACTGAAGGCATTCCAGCATTGTAAACGTAAAACAATGGGCCTTTTGCAGCTTTTCATGCCTGGCGCAGAGATCAGCGCTTCAAATAAACTTCAAGAGGGAATTCTTTCTCAAAGGGAACGGCCTTGCACTGCGTTGTTTCCGACGGCGGTAAAAAGGCTTTTTTTCTTTTCTTTTGGGGGGGGGGGGGGGTGGTTTGGTTTCATGAACATAAATGCCTGTGAACTTCAGCTGCACAAATTGTGTTTCTCAAAGCGTCGCACCAGAGTGGCTTATTCCAGCAATGTACAAACAAGCACGTTGTTTGCACAGAGTGTGTTGTCATGAGATAACATTCCATCTCTGTGACCTCTCACTGTCGGCTCATTTAATTACTTATCTGTGTTCGACCCACAGTCTTTATAAGTGAATTGCACTTCATGTTCGCCCCTAAGTTGTGTTGCTAATCCTTCTGTCCCGGTCTCCGCAGAATTTCCTAAGTGAGTCAGGAGAAGAATTTCCTGCACATTTCTAAAGAACAGGCATATTTCTATTTCAGGGGCACTATTTCAGCACGCAGAAACTTTCCCAATTTAGTAGAAAGGCACTGAAGTGGCCTTAAGTTCATTGCTCCATATAGGTTAACACGTGCCAACTGTACAGCCACAAAGTAAAATCCCCAGAGCTCATTTACTCATTGAGTGTGTAGAAATGTAACCAAATGGAACTGTAAAGGTCAATTTGATTACATTTCTACACTATCATTTTCCCAGAAGCCCTTGCAGCTCATGCAGTGCACGGGTCGATTTAACGGTTACATCATCATAACACGACGGCCTCGTCACCAGTTCCGCGACAAATCCGCTATTTCTTTTTAATTATTAAAAAAAGCTAATTAAACACATAAAACAAATAGTGGGTTTAGCGTATTACGCAGGGGGAGACAACGGATTAAATAGCGTGGTTTTTGTTTTGTTTGTTTTATCAGTAGCCTACAAATTAGACCCTCTATGAAATTTCTCTCCTCACTAGATACAACTAGATAAATCTGAAAAGATATTTTCTGTTTACTAAAGAGCTGGAGAGATGTAGTGACCACTGTTACTGAACAAATAAATGTACTCTATAGCTGTGATCAGTATGGGAATGTAGAGTAATTTTATACTTATTATAACAACAGATATCACTTACCTGTACACCCCCTTTACATGATCCATTTGTAACTCTGAGAGAGCACAGATGAAACCAAATGGACCCGAAGGATCCACTTGGTTACATTTGTGCTCTCTCAGAGTTCAATAAACGCTAAAGGATTATAAAGTGTATAGTGTTATAGCCTAACTGACAAGACGTGACAGAGTGACTGAGAGATGGGGGTTGAGGAGGTATTAAATGCAGTATAGGTTGTCTAATGGAAACAGCAATTATCCTACTACTGGCCTTGTGGAAACCAAAGTCACGGCCGCCGGCCATCCATAATCACGCTGACGGATATGTAATCCTGGAATGCTCCATAACAGGGAACAGGCCAGAGCTGCTAAGTGCGTCCATCCTTCTGTCCATCGGTCTGTATCTCCTTACTAGAGTCAGGGGCTGATAATGGGTGTGGCCATAATATATCGGTCCGTATTTGACTTTTTTTCTGGTGACGTTGATGTTGGCAGTTATGCGTCCGAGGCAGATTTGCTTGTTCAACCTTTGCATCATTAATTATAGTTGCATTTTCTTTTTGAAAATGTACTTTATTTTATCTATCAAATGTATATTTTTAACTTTCATTATTTAATAGGAACGTATCTTTAAGTCAATCAAATTGATTAGAAAATGCTGCACTTTCTTTGACAAAACATCGGCCGAAACATGGCATGGGTCAAGCTTTAAGCATGCACATCCTCCTTGCTGTTGTCCATCGCTCTGTCACTCCACTTACAGGGTCAGACGCTCAGTCGCTGTCCGTCGGTGACGCCTTGTGATGAAGCCAGGCCATCGTTCAAATTATTTTTAGCGTAAAGTCCAGGCAACAGGAACTGGTAATCCAAGGAAGCTGTGACATCTGGCCTTCGGGGGCTTATGTGATTAGCAGAGGGGCTTGCCCTTAATAGCCCAGCGGACGTTCTTCATTACCTCCCACAGGCCGTCCATATTGGATGCTGGTCTGTGGGCAGGTTCGTGCCTTCCATGGTCGGCCTGTTACAGGCCCTATACCAATTTAACAGGCCAAGTTACCATGGAAGGCAATAAGAACCGGGCTGTCTTCTAATGCTATCACGCAGGGGATGGTACGTTCTGTATACGGGTGGGTTGAGAAGGTGCAGTGCAGTGGTATGTTGAAATAGCTTACGGCGAGTGCCCAGTCTTGGAATATATATGCAGCGGGGATCCAATCCTGCAGTGTTAGGACTCACATAACCAGATGACCGGAGCTATGAGTAATGCAAGGTCAGGACCACAGGGGAGAGAGAGTGAGTGAGTGAGTGAGTGAGTGAGTGTGTGTGTGTGTGTGTGTGTGTGTGTGTGTGTGTGTGTGTGTGTGTGTGTGTGTGTGTGTGTGTGTGTGTGTGTGTGTGTGTGTGTGTGTGTGTGTGTGTGTGTGTGTGTGTGTGTGTGTGTGTGTGTGTGTGTGTGTGTGTGTGTGTGTGTGTGTGTGTGTGTGTGTGTGTGTGTGTGTGAGAGAGAGAGAGAGAGGCAAGAAGGTGAGATGGAGAAAAGAAGAGAGTTTAACGAAGCAAGCGATGTTAAGTGTAGGGAGTGCTGCCAGCTCGCCTACTGAATTAATCATCATCACCGCTCCCCGGGCTAATAATGACAAAGTGACCAGGCATGTTTCCTCCTTCTCTGCTTTCCGTCCATCCCCTGAATAGACCCCGAGAAGTACATATGAAGGTCCTCCAGCAGGAAAAATTACCTCAGGAAAACAAAAAGCTCAAAGCATTTCTCCTTAATAGGATCAGAGGGTTTACAGTTTGTCTGTAAATGTGCATAAAAGGGGGGGCAATTATTCTCACATCAAACAGTTTCTGGGGGTTGAGTGATTGTTGGTCCCTCTGTGTGTGTGTGTGTGTGTGTGTGTGTGTGTGTGTGTGTGTGTGTGTGTGTGTGTGTGTGTGTGTGTGTGTGTGTGTGTGTTGTGTGCGTGTGTGTGGTGCGCGCAGTGACAATGGGAGCCTTTGAGATGGTCCCCAGATGATCTGAGGATAGATGTGATGTTGTGTGTGGGATGGGTGTTGGAGGGGCCAGGTGGAAGCTTTTACTGTACTGTACATTGCTGGGAGTAAACTAATTGTGGTGGTTGCACTGGAAACTGTTTAAACAACATACCATTTATTGCCGGCTCTGGTGTAATCTGCCTTTGCACTGTAATAATCATTGCAGCACTACAAAGTACAAACAAGTATGACTGTTAGAGAGAGGTAGATAAAGACAGGGACTATTTTGGGCAGTTGTTTGCTTGGAGAAGCTTTGCTTATTCCGAGGCGGGCCGGTTCCCAGGGAGTTCAGAGCAGAGCTCTCGCTGCACATTTTGCTTTTTGTTTTGTTGCCTTTGTGATGTTGAGGTTGAGAGGGAGTTCAAGTGCCCCCCTGTTGTTTTGGCATAGTTATTTGCAATATGATCTTTTTTACCCTCTCAGTTGAAGGCTGTGCAGCAATGAACCAATCGTTCTTTTTGTTTTGTTTTTAGAAGGGAAATAGCAATAGTCCTTGAGTGTTTCGACATCTCAAGATTTCCTGCAGACCCAATTTTGGATTGTCCCATGAAGGCATACTCTTATAGTCTTCAGTCCTCATGTTTACATTGCTGCAGATGGAAACGGCCGGGAAATGGCATTTCCTCTGCATGCGTCAGTGGTCTGCATATGTGCTCCATCTAAAAGCGACCCGCCTTTCACATAAACACACTGATTTAAATGGTATGTTCAGCTACAATACATCAAACCTGCATGGTTGAAGTCTCAATGCCGAACAAGCAAAATCCATACATTACGTAATACGTA
This sequence comes from Protomyctophum bolini, assembly GCF_963924005.1. NCBI lineage: Eukaryota > Metazoa > Chordata > Actinopteri > Myctophiformes > Myctophidae > Protomyctophum > Protomyctophum bolini. The sequence continues at coordinate 19,026,684 of NC_137865.1, forward strand.
AGTTATGGGCCTAAATCATTTTAGCAAACCAACAAATAGTCAATATAGTTCAGATAACACTCACTGAATCACTAAATTATGCATCAGGGAGGCAATGACGCTGTGAGTCTAATGACCTGCCCTGACCCAAGCAACTTAAACCCTATATGATCTGTATGGGTGACCGGAGCCCCCCCAGGGCTTTATACTATAGGCCCCTTCCTGTATTCGCTCTAAACTATCTTCACCAAAAATAGTATCGTTGCTGTCGGGAGGAAACCTCCTAACTCCATTTTTTAGGTTTTTGCTTTTTTTTGGGCATAAATCAGTGCTATTGAACACCCTTTACGTCTGTGTGTTGTTTAGACAATATTGAACCAATGGAAAGTAGTTAAAAACGCTTGGAACAAAACCTCTTAACTCCATTGGACCCTCAAACTGACCCTCATTTCCTGATGTTGGGCCCAGAATAGGTATAGCCTGGAAACCAGACGCATCTACTGTACTACTGGAAGAAAAAAAGAACCCTGGGGAGATTGGTCTGGCACTCCTCAGTTTGAATTACATTTTGCTCACCCTAGAGTTGTGGGTGACCAATCAGAGCCCACTATTATAACTATGCAGTGATATTAGTCTGGCCATGGCAGGTGCAAGTTAATTTGTATCGCACATTTCAATGACAAGAGGCAATTCAAAGTGCTACGCCAATAATCATTGAGTTTGAATACATACAAATATGAGATTAAAATTACAGTGCAGAAGAATAAATAAAAAGAAATCAGCAGGATCATCATGACCTTCCTTGACCTGAGCCGTCTTTATTTAAACCTCCGACCGCTCCTGTTTCAAACACTGTCTCACATTCCTAACCTCTCACTTTCTCTCTCCCACCCTCTCTCTCTCTCTCACCCCGTCGCTCCCCCTCCTCTCCCTCTCTACACCCCCCCTCCCCTCCCCCCACTCTTCCTCCCCGTCCAGGTATGGCCGCGCAAGTGCAAGTCTTCTCCCCGCGCGCTCTCCAGTCGAGTGCCTTCTTTAGCGTGAAGAAGCTGAAGGTGGAGCAGAGCAGCAGCTGCGGCGGCGGCGACTGGGACATGACCGGCTACGGCGTCGTTCACCACCACCACCACCACCACATCAGCAGCCACCACGCCAAGGCCTACGGCCTCGCCCACCACAGCCACCACCACCACCTCCACAGCAGCGGCAAGAGCGCCTCGGCCGCCACCGGCCTCGGCTCCGCCCTGCCCTACGAGCAGGCGGCGCTCATCTTCCCGGCGACCGCTTATCTTCCCGGCGACATCGTGGTGGCCTCGGCCAGCAGCAGCACCTCGTCCGGGGCTCCGCCCGTGGGGTCTCTGCTCGGCGGCAGTGGCAGCGGCGGCAGCAGCAGCAGTAGCAACGGAAGTGGTGGCAGCGGTGAGGCGTTTATCACACGTGAATGATACTGTGAAGTGTTCATTGGTTAGCGGATTTATTTTGATTTAGTCAGTCATTTGAATTGAATTCCATTTAGTTAGGGAGCACGGTCGGTGGCACAGTCGGTAGCGCTGGGTTCGATTCCCGCTTTGGAGACGCTGTGGGCGCTGGGGGGCGTGTTCTCTCCTCCCTGTCATCAGGGCCAACACCTAGGCAGGGTTGGCGAAAGGGCCTTTCTGTGTGGAGTTTGCATGTTCTCCCTGTGTCCCCTAGGGTAGGTACCCTCACAAAAACATGCAGTAATACTGGTCTCTAAAACTGCCTCCCCCTGGCCAGCCGGGACGCCTGATGGAGGGGAAGGGAACTGGTCGGAATAACGTGTTCCTTCCACACGCTACGCCCAACCGGGGAAACTCCCCCCTGTCAGGTGAAAAGAACCGGCTTGGACTCCTCATGCATAGAAGGAAGCATGAGGTCAGTCTGTTGCTCTCCCCATGGGTTGGCAGTGGGAGTGTAGCGCCCAAGATTTACACAGACAATTTTGACACTGGGTGAAAAAAATGTGTCACCAAAATCGTGGGATAAAAAGTATAAAAATCCATTTCGTTTTACTACCAAAGAAAACTTAACTCAACCCTGACTCCTTTAACGTCTTTTAAATGAGATCCCGCACCGCCAACGACGCCATTAACGTGTTAATTAGCGCTCTAATTAATGATAAAACTATAAAGTTGGCTTACCGCTAATCAAAGCTCCTTTCGAGCGATAGCTCCATGTTCCATTGCTTCCCCTTCAGCCTCAATGCATTGGAAAAAGAGCAAGGTAGTGGAGGAGGCCTTTCTAGCCTTTTTAAGAGTTTTCCATTTCAAATCGCGCTGGATAAATAAAGAGACTGTGTTTAGTGGCTCAATAGCTCTTCCCCGTGAACGCGCATCTAAAATATGAATGCATCTAAAGACTCTTAGCGAGTAATTCATTCGATCGACGCGACCACCATTGTTGTTGTCGGTAGAGGAGGAGGCCGTCTTCTTCTACAGCCAAATAGAATGGTGGTGAACGGTGGCGGTTGCTGAACTATCGGCGCCCGCTGCTGGCCTGGAATGAGTTGTTAAAAGAATACATAAAAACCGCCATAGAACCGATCACAAAGCAGCAGCAGCACAACGCCCAAAACACAATAACATTGTTAATCCCAAATGATTTGTACGACAGTCAATTGTCAACTAAAATTATCATGATGGTGATTATTAATATTATTATTATTATTATGAACCCCTAGGCAGCGGAGGAGGAGGAGGAGGAGGGGGAGGAGGAGGAGGAAGCTCGGCCATTCACAACCTGACCCGCCGCAGCACCGTCAGCCTCCTGGACACGTACCAGCGATGCGGGCTTAAGCGCAAAAGCGAAGAGCTCGACAACAGCAACAGCAGCGTGCAGATCGTGGAGGAGGAGCACAGCGGCCAGCCCATGAACCAGAACAACAGCCAGGGGGGCGGCGGGGGGGACGGGGCGCCCAGCGCCACCACCACCACCGCCGCCGCCACGGCCAACAACGCCACGGCCTCCACCGCCACCTCCAAGAACAGCGGCTCCAATGGCGAGGGCGACTACCAGTTGGTGCAGCATGAGGTGCTGTGCTCCATCACCAACACCTACGAGGTGCTGGAGTTCCTGGGGCGCGGCACCTTCGGCCAGGTGGTCAAGTGCTGGAAGCGCGGCACCAACGAGATCGTGGCCATCAAGATCCTGAAGAACCACCCGTCGTACGCGCGCCAGGGCCAGATCGAGGTGAGCATCCTGGCGCGCCTCAGCACCGAGAGTGCCGACGACTACAACTTTGTGCGGGCATACGAGTGCTTCCAGCACAAGAACCACACGTGCCTGGTGTTCGAGATGCTGGAGCAGAACCTGTACGACTTCCTCAAGCAGAACAAGTTCAGCCCGCTGCCGCTCAAGTACATCCGGCCCGTGCTGCAGCAGGTGGCCACGGCCCTGATGAAGCTCAAGAGCCTGGGCCTGATCCACGCCGACCTGAAGCCTGAGAACATCATGCTGGTGGACCCGTCCCGGCAGCCCTACAGGGTCAAGGTCATCGACTTCGGCTCGGCCAGCCACGTCTCCAAGGCCGTGTGCTCCACGTACCTGCAGTCCAGATACTACAGGTAGGAACAACAGGCTTTTCTTTTTCCACGGCTACTGGATCTGTCGTTGTAGTGATTCTCAGCGCCCTTTCAATATGATTGGCCCTCTGTAGAAACGCTCGCACGTACCCGTAAGAGATGTTTTGAAATGGACGTCCCGTCCGAAAGATGTACAACTGTTTCAAATGTACGGCCGTCACTGCCGCGTTGTCAGGAAGTGCAGAAGGAAAGGATATGCTGCTTCATGCCGTCAGGGAGGGCAGATCAATTTGTTCTCACTCACATTGTTTCAGCGTGTTTGTTATGCATCTTGTTTGATTCATCCGCTCGATTTTTTCTGGAATGTTTTCCTAGTGGTGCGGTGATTACTTGGCTCACGCTCACTGCCAGGGCCGTGCAGAGAGCACTGAGGGGGCAGGGGCTCAAACCCCAGAAAAGGGCACATTTGTGGGCGCACGTGCAGCATGCACCGATTTTTGAAGGTGGTTTTTGTGGGGTCTGTCCCTTCTGCCATATCCATGTCATTGGACAGTAAAATAAGCAATATGTTCTCATTAGTCTGAAACTGAAACTGACTGATGGCAGCCAGCACATTCAAATTATAATTATAAATAATAATTATGATAGTGGAATTATCATTACAATTCGCCCTTATTGGCCCCCCAACATACCAGTAAGCCCTTATGGCCCTTATTGGCCACATTGGCCCCCCACATGCCCTTATGTGGACTGGAAAAAAAAAAGAAGTCCCCCCCCCCCCCCTCTCTCCATCTCTCTCCCCGGGTACCCACCCATATTTGACCTTACAAATATGATGAGACTGGGCAGTAAATAAAAAAATAAAAGCGATACATGGCTGGCTAAGAAACCAACAGCTTATTGTGTTTGATATGATGAGGAGATACACAATGGGCATGTTGTGCCTGCTCGCTTTGAAGATTAAAGAACACTTGTTCCAGTTGCTTTCATAGCCTGCGTAGAGCTAACAGTGATGATGACACTGACAGCACCTGGGAAAACGGCTAAATGTTATTTTCTTCTCGTCACATCGAGAGACTGTAAGGAAAAGGCGACCCGTGTTTCAGTTGTCGGGGGGGAGGGGAGGGGGGGAGTTCAACACTACACTATTCATTATTTTCTCAGTGACGATTATTCTATTGTTTGCTTGAGTGAATCATTGAATCAACACAAAATTCTTGATTTGTCTGATTAAGCACTAAATCAAATTTCTACAACCTACAATGGTGCCCCACAAAAATACAAAAGCTCTCATCAGCTTTTTTGACCCAAGTGGTGGAACATTTCCTGAGGTAAATTTGATTAATTTCAATACTTTTTTTTTTTAATAATGAAGTTACAATAATTAGTTTGATTAACAGTTTGATTAACTCCTAAACGCAATGCTGAGAAAACAGGGGGTTGGCGGTCACCCACCCGGGTGCCCCCTTCTGCCCAGCAGCACCAACGGCTGGCTCCCATTTCCCCCCCAATGCAGACGGAGGGGTCAGAGCGAGTTCTCCTGTAATACGTCCCCTGTAATCCACACCAGCGGGCCGAGCATTAGAACCAGATGACGCTCTGGGAAAAGGCCTTCATCCTCCCCAGCAGTTCTTAAACAGTCCTTCTAGCGGCCCGTAGCAAACACACTGTGTTTAGGTTTCGGCTGGAGGCGAGGCCGCGCTGGTGGTGGTGGTGGGGGTGGTGCGACGAATCAAACAGCGCACACTTCCACACAGAGGGAGGCTTTGTTTTGGGGGTCCTGGTGCTGGAGCGTAGGGGAGAACAGGTGTGTGAGGCATGGCACCACACGTTACGCTACAGACACGTTCGTGTGATTACACACACACACACACACACACACACACACACACACACACGCACGCACGCACGCACGGACACGCATGCATACACATGTGTGCCAGCCAGACCGTAGCTCTATGGCCTTGCAATAGCTTGCGTAGTGCAGATTTATGTGGAGAGAAGAGCTTCTTTGTGCTCTTCAGAGCAGATCAATGACTTTCATTAATCAAAACAAAATCACAGGATGTGATTGTTTTACCTGGGAGAAAGTCGGAAGAGGAGTACAGACTGAAACCACTGCATTTATGTTTTGTTTTGGACAAAACAAATTGCCTAAATCAGCTATTTTCCCCAAAATGTTGTGTAGAGGGAAATATTAGACTTAGAGGATCAAGTATAGCGCTGTCAGGGACCCCGGTCAGCGAAGCGTATACTGTAGGTGTTTAAGAGGTTAATAATGATCTCTGTCATTGCTAACCAGAGTAAAGTGTTGTTTTGCGCCCTGCGGTTTTGGCTTCCGTTTCTTGAAAGCCCTCCAAAACCTCTTTTCCTCCAATCTCACACCAAGCGGCCTGTTCTCTCATTACAGTCCAATGTCCAGCAGATCAACACACACCGGTGTCAGTCACCCATAGTCCCTGTTCATGTCACTAACTCATCCTCAAGTAAACACAACCAGTAGCCAACATGTGAGTGTTCCTTTACAGGCCCGTAGGTCAACAAGCAGAGGCCATAAAGCGCTGCTGTTTGTTTAGCGGGGGAGTGAAGAGTGGAGAGAGAGAGAGAGAGAGAGAGAGAGAGAGAGATCATGCCTTAATTTCCTCTTGGCAGCAGAGGGAGGGATAAAAAAGCCCTGATACGGACGAGAGCTTTTCCCATCAGCCACCAGGAATTAGACCAGGGAGTCAGGGATGACTGTCATCTGTCTGAGCTACTGGAGTTAACCTCATGAACCCTTAGAGCGTCGGTCCTATTCAGGGGTGAACATTTAGAGTCAGGGGTTCTCACACTTTTTTGGCCTAGGTATACCCCCTTGGGGGGGAGAGAAATTGCAAATACCCCATCATCCTCACAACAACCACAAGACCCATGTCATAGTCATAAACAGAAACCACTAGCCTATTACAATATGAATCATGTGCCAGTAGTGAGTTTATTCAAATTGATTGTGTGCAAAACCTGACAGCACATGTTTTGTGTCTTGCAGTGAGGAGAGAGGGATTCTGGGGGATTAAATAAAATAGACAATCTACTAGCTCACATCATCATACAACAAAGTATAAATCCCTATTATGAAGCTCAGGAAACAAACAGAGATGTACCGGGTTGACCTAACTAACAGCAACAGAAGTATTTGTGTGACCAGAAGGTTCTTGGGTTCATGTTACTATAAGTACACAACGCTAGCTGAGAACATCAACCGGTCCATAATGGGTTGAGATGAGTAGGATAAACTAGACCATCCCAAGATTACAGTTGATAACTTTTCAGGGGCGGGGGGGTTATGTAAAGATGTGTTTCCCTGTCTCGCGCTGGCCTCATGCACAGCGTTCCCTGTGATTATTTGTTTTGGCCAGAGCCGTCTAATCCATGTTACACTCCAGTCGACCTCCGCGGGACAAGTAACAGCAAACAGCCTGGAATTTCCTCAGCTCTTTCCTTTATTCCTGGTTTACGTAAAGTTGTCTCCTACTTTATGGTATACCGTTTCATCATTTCCCTGAAGGCCATGTTTTTTATTCTTTCGTGTGTTGTTGCTGTTATTGAGAAAGTGAGATGTCAGATTGGGCTGGAGTCTAGGGGAACATGTTTGAAACTATACGACAGATTTAAGGCAGACTCTTTTCGTACAAATGTAAATTGGATGTGATAGGTTACGCCATACAGTTTACATCAAGGCGAGCCATAATGTAGATGTTGTAAGCAGCTGGGGTTGGTGGTGTGTGTGTGTGTGTGTGTGTGTGTGTGTGTGTGTGTGTGTGTGGGGGGGGGGGGGTTGTTAACTTGCCTTGCAAATGAGTTATGGATTTCCTGCAGGATTGACTCATGCAAATAAAGCAACAACAGGGAAATGTGCTATTCACAGGAACAATGTAATGTTTTGGGTGATAAAGCAACGCTGCTGGCTTTGGGTAGGGTGATATGACTTCAAATCAATATTATTATTAGTATTATTTAAAACTTTTGCCTCAAACGATCATTAGGAAAAATGTACATAGTGAAAATAGCAGATATTTTTTTCTTGTGTACGATTGATTGAAATGTAAGGGAAGCAAGTCAGGTTATTGGTTCTCAATGTCGGTTTCAATATATTTTCACTCAGTAGCTCAGACCTACTGTGCTCTGATGTCTGTTGTGAACCTTGTGATCCAAACCTGCCAAGCTGCCCCCCCTCTCTGACAAGACCCCCACACCACTCCCCCTTTTTTTGCCTATTATAGCTAATGATGTAACAAGTAAGGTGGCTTAGATAAAGGGATTATTGTCTCGTCCCGGTTGGGCATGCAACTTTACTTGGCCTATTTATCTGGTTGGAATTGGAGGGAAAAAGGGGGGAATGAGATGTGCGGAATGCAGTGCGACGTCATTCAGTTTGGAGTCTGGTGGTCTACGTAGTTCCCTGAGGCTGTGCAGCTGGCTGCTGTGGTGAAATTGTCAGTGTTAATTCGTACATTTGAGATAAATCTGCAATGAGAACGTATTTGAATGAATAAAAGGTCATTTTTACTAATCCAGTATATGGTAGAGTATGTTAATACAATATAACTACTAGTACATCTGCAGTGGAGATTAGAGACTGGTGTCGGATAAGACAGTGGTTCTCAAATGAAATCACACAGGTGAAGTGAGCGGTGGCACACGCACTAAGCCTGCTCCATAGTTCCAGCACTACTGGGGGTTGCATGTTATTTAACCCCTGGAAAAACCGATAGATATTGCAATAATTACATTGGAGAGCGTATTTGTGCATGGGGGGTTATATATACTGTAGCCTATACACATATATTTCAGTAAAATATGAGAGAGATATTTCCATTTGAATGCAATTACAGAGCTTATTATCATTGTTCATGATTTTTTAATTTTTTAATTTTTTAATAGACATGCATATTTGTATATGCACTTGCATGCCTTTAAATGTTCTGATGAATGGAAAATGGAGGACCCTTGCAAACAAGTCATAGTGCTTCTTCTGGTTTTATCCTCTTTTGTATTGTATTGACCCGCGCTTTCGTCGAACTGTACCCATTCTGCAAACGCATGAGGAACGGGGAGCGCAACGGCAACTGGCGTTGAAGAAAGTGACTGGCGGTTGTTCTGCCGGTGGTGGCTGCTCTGCTGAGGGCCCCCGGCGCTGTGTGCTATGACATAGTGCCCTGCTGAGGGCCCCATAGTGCTCTGCTGAGGGCCCCCGGCGCTGTGTGCTATGACATAGTGCCCTGCTGAGGGCCCCATAGTGCTCTGCTGAGGGCCCCCGGCGCTGTGTGCTATGACATAGTGCCCTGCTGAGGGCCCCATAGTGCTCTGCTGAGGGCCCCCGGCGCTGTGTGCTATGACATAGTGCCCTGCTGAGGGCCCCATAGTGCTCTGCTGAGGGCCCCCGGCGCTGTGTGCTATGACATAGTGCCCTGCTGAGGGCCCCATAGTGCTCTGCTGAGGGCCCCCGGCGCTGTGTGCTATGACATAGTGCCCCCGGCGCTGTGTGCTATGACATAGTGGCCCCCGGCGCTGTGTGCTATGACATAGTGGCCCCCGGCGCTGTGTGCTATGACATAGTGCCCCCGGCGCTGTGTGCTATGACATAGTGGCCCCCGGCGCTGTGTGCTATGACATAGTGCCCCCGGCGCTGTGTGCTATGACATAGTGCCCCCGGCGCTGTGTGCTATGACATAGTGGCCCCCGGCGCTGTGTGCTATGACATAGTGCCCCCGGCGCTGTGTGCTATGACATAGTGGCCCCCGGCGCTGTGTGCTATGACATAGTGGCCCCCGGCGCTGTGTGCTATGACATAGTGCCCCCGGCGCTGTGTGCTATGACATAGTGCCCCCGGCGCTGTGTGCTATGACATAGTGGCCCCCGGCGCTGTGTGCTATGACATAGTGGCCCCCGGCGCTGTGTGCTATGACATAGTGGCCCCCGGCGCTGTGTGCTATGACATAGGGCCCCCGGCGCTGTGTGCTATGACATAGTGGCCCCCGGCGCTGTGTGCTATGACATAGTGCCCCCGGTGCTGTGTGCTATGACATAGTGCTGAGGGCCCCCGGCGCTGTGTGCTATGACATAGTGCCCCCGGCGCTGTGTGCTATGACATAGTGCCCCCGGCGCTGTGTGCTATGACATAGTGCCCCCGGCGCTGTGTGCTATGACATAGTGGCCCCCGGCGCTGTGTGCTATGACATAGTGCTGAGGGCCCCCGGCGCTGTGTGCTATGACATAGTGCCCCCGGCGCTGTGTGCTATGACATAGTGCCCCCGGCGCTGTGTGCTATGACATAGTGCCCCCGGCGCTGTGTGCTATGACATAGTGGCCCCCGGCGCTGTGTGCTATGACATAGTGCTGAGGGCCCCCGGCGCTGTGTGCTATGACATAGTGCCCCCGGCGCTGTGTGCTATGACATAGTGCCCCCGGCGCTGTGTGCTATGACATAGTGCCCCCGGCGCTGTGTGCTATGACATAGTGGCCCCCGGCGCTGTGTGCTATGACATAGTGCTGAGGGCCCCCGGCGCTGTGTGCTATGACATAGTGCCCCCGGCGCTGTGTGCTATGACATAGTGCCCCCGGCGCTGTGTGCTATGACATAGTGCCCCCGGCGCTGTGTGCTATGACATAGTGGCCCCCGGCGCTGTGTGCTATGACATAGTGCTGAGGGCCCCCGGCGCTGTGTGCTATGACATAGTGGCCCCCGGCGCCGTGTGCTATGACATAGTGGCCCCCGGCGCCGTGTGCTATGACATAGTGCCCGGAACATTCTTATAGACTTAGCGGTAGAAACGTGCTCTCTGATCTCCCTCTGAGGGAGGGAGGGAGGGAGGGTTCGAGTCCTGGGTAGTGATATGAAAGTTATTGATTGCAGCTTTAAAGGGAGAACACAGGGAGGATTTGACTGGTGGGGGGTGCTTTGCAGCGGTTGATGCTGATTGGATGTGAGCTGTGAGGAACACAGGTTAACAGCAGACTGCATGACTGTCCGTCCAGCTGTCTGCAGATGTTATCTGTTATCTCTATCTCTCTCTCTCTCTCTCTCTCTCTCTCTCTCTCTCTTTCTCGCTTCCCAAAGACTGGGTCGGGACCCATTTGTGGACCCATTTCCTACATTTTGTTTTTAATTGTAATTATTTCAAAACATTTTCAAAAAACATGCTGCGCAAAAAAAAAAAAAAAAAGTTCAAAACCAATTAAATGATTGAGGTGAAAATAGCGGATCTATAAGCTCACTAGGCAAAAGTCTAATTTCATTTTTTGGGGTGTCGAGCTAAAAGGTTTGGGAACCACTGCTCAAGACTGGTTCTCAAACATAACCATGTCAACTGTGTCTGAGAGAGAGAGAGAGAGAGAGAACTCCATTGTTAAAACATATTCTGATAGTAATCATTGCTACAAGGTGTCTCCCCGTGTCTCCAACACTAAACAGAAAATATAATTTCAGATTTGAATACAAATGAGAGGTGAGAGGTGAGAAATGCACCTGGAACACTATTGAAGCTGATGACACATCTTTGGGGCGGGTTCTCTCTCTTGATTGGATGATGCTTGCCTCCTAAAGAGCTGCAATGGTTGATTGCTATCAGAATATACAGTAGGGCTTTGTTATACTCAAGATCCAAATGGAAGTTACAAATGCATACATTACTGTTAAGACTTAAAGATTTGACTGTGGTACAGACTGCTGTCATTGCCGTTATCAGCTAAAGGTCTCTTGCAGAGCAGATAATATCGTATCCAGGTGGAGTCTCCACAACAAGCTGATAATATGGAACTTCACGACACGTGTGCTTCTTCCACTTGTAAGTGCTTTACAGAGTCGAACGTAGCCTGGGAACGAACCCCAATCCAACGTAGCGCAAGGAACGCAAGCAGCGGTCCTCGACACAAGCAGAGAAAAGTTCAAAACACGATCGGCATGGATAGATCACATTGAAAGTTAAACAGGGCGACATGACATCATCGTTCGAAGCACAGCTTTGCAAGCTCGTCGGTGGTTAGCCGTGGATCTGTTTAATTGGCTGTCTGCGCAGCGAGGGCGGCTATGGCGTAACATGGGGGAATCGGGGACGCTCTGGTGCCCGCAGCAGGCTGACGCCCTAATAACTGGTGACATTGTGTGTACCCCCCGAGCAACACACTCCCACCCCCACCCAGACTGACTCTGTAAGGCGAGCTTCTCTCTCCTCCACCTGCCTATCTATCTGTCTTTCCTATCTGTTGTTGTCGGTGACGCACCGCCGCACAGACTGGGGCCGGGGTTCGCGTTCCGCCACATTTACCCTGCCTCCGTGCAAAACATCAAGGAGAGTTTTAATGAATGAGGTTGCTGTTAGTTACTGTTCTGTGAAGCGTGCGCTAAAGGTGTGTGTGCGTGCACCCGTGCGTGTGTGTGTGTGTGTGTGTGTGTGTGTGTGTGTGTGTGTGTGCGCGAGCGAGAGAGAGAGAAACAGGTAGGTGTGTATGGTGGTGGGATCAGGTTGCTGAAGGGAGAGATGGATTAGAGAATGGTAAAGAAAGATGTGTTGGTTGTGATGTCGGAGGTGCAGCTGTTGTTTACGTGGAATGTATTTTGAAAAGGGCAGCAGGGGGAGGTCATTCTTTGTTTTTGTATTCTTTGGCATTACCTGGAAACGCATTACATTTCCTCCAAGCCGTAGCGGTACATTAGTAATGCAGATGAGCGTTGGTATATGCTTCAGCCACCATTTGTGGTAGGCTTTTTGTTTATCGTATGGTATGGTATGAAATAATGTCACTTTTTCAAATTAATCAAAAACATATACTGTATATCACTATACAACCATTCCATATAAATAATCTAAGGATTATATTCAGTCGTGATTTGGGAATGTCTCGAGGCAAAATTACCTGAAATTTATATATTCATGAATTTTTTTAAGTTAATGCATATACAGTTTCCGGCAATCTTTTCTGGCAGCAATTTCTGGCATTTCATTTCTAGCAATCATAGGAACTTCAGCGGTCGTTTGTGAGTGGTAGTTTCGTGTTTTTGTTTCAAACTGAATTTGGGGAATTGCAGGTCTAACAGACCTTGGACAGACTATAATGACCATGAAACTACCAGAGGTGTCGCCAAAAAGACAAATGTTACACAGAATGACTTTAGTTTAACTCAGAAGAGCATACACATGGGTAAATGATCACTAACGATTTCACTGTGTACAATTCAGTCAAGGTCATCGTTCTGGTTTTATTGTCAATTCATTAACTTTACATTCAGCGCTTTTCTTTATGACAGTCACAGACCTTAGTGTGCGTGACAGAATCCTTAATATCCTGATTCTCATTTATAATTTGCCTGCGGGTAACTCTTCCTCAGTGTCTCCACTGAGCAGGCAGCTAGCAACAGACGTGTTTTGTAGGTAAGGGTAAGCTAATGAATATATATATATAGTGTTTGTGTGTATAATATATACAGTTTATACAAACATGCATTCACAAATACACATCACAAAATAGCACACAAATTCACACCACGATGGGTACGATACCATCACACACACGCACGCACGCACGCACACACGCACACACACACACACACACGCACACACACACACACACACACACACACACACACACACACACACACACACGGTAGCCAGCTAGCTGCTCATAGACATTCTGGCAGGTAATGAAAGACCATTATTTGACTCCTGTAAAAACGTGCGTGTGTGCGTGCGTGTGCGCATGCTACTCCAGCACATTGTTCCATCTGAGCCACATCTCTTTGTTCTCCCTTGCAGTTCCGTAGCCTTTTCAATTTCCATACATTTCCCAGGATATTAAGCCGGCGGAAATTAAGCTGCCTTGATGGAAAAAAACTGAAAGAAAAAGGGAGAAGAAGCAGAAACGGGTCGAGCCGCCCACTCTGTGATCTCTCTCTCCTCTCGATTGATTGTTTTATACCTGGAAACCAGGGGTTAATTTGAATCTCTCTCTATTAATAAGGAGCAGATCTATCTTTTTCTGTCTCTTTCTCTGTCTCTGTAGCTCTCTCTCTCTGTCTCTTGTTCTCTCTCTGTATCTGTCTGTCGCGCTCTCTCTCTCTATCTCTCTCTCTTCGCGATTGCTTTCCGATTATTCAATCGATTATTTTCTTGATTAGATTAATCAATTAACTGTGGGCTATTTAGCGAAAACTCGACTGTTTTAGTCAAATTGTATATTTCTTCAGTGATTTCTTCAATTAACAATTGCACCCCTAATTAGGAGAACAGCTACAGATGGGTGCAGGTTGCATGGTGCTGCAGCTGGGCGGTGAAGGAGGGACGAGGTGATTTAATAACATGTTGACACATAGGCCTTTCCTATTCGTACCGGCTTACTTTAAAAATGAATATTATCCTTAACTGAATGGAGGGAGAATTGTAAGTGAGCAACAGAATAGTTTGTATGCTAATATCTGTTTGGAGCGAGTGCCATCAGTGGCAGGGTGATGGCTGGCTCACAGCGGGCTGGCTGGCACGGGGAGAGAGGGGGGGGTGCCCCCGGGTCTAAATAAATCATGAGGCCTCCTGCAGATTCAGTCACTCCCCTCCCGTCTGTAATGCCCCACATCCCTCCGCGGGGAGCTTCAGAATCCCCCCACCGCTCGCCTCCGTCTCTCCCAGTCCACCCGCCCTTCTCACTTTTTATTTTCTCTCCCACCTCCCCTTCAACCGCCCTCACCTCTTCCATCCACTAACATGAATATTTAAAAGCAAACGCCAGGATGGAAAATATGCAGCAAGGCGAGGGCAGCGCTGGCTGGCTGGCTGGCTGGCTGGCTGGCTGCGAGAGAGTGAGTGAGAGAAAGATCCTTCTGCAGGCCCCCTGAATATCCTCATTTAAGGCCAGTCACGGGAGAGGGAGGGCTGGGTCGCAGAGGTCCAGGTCCACAGAGATACAGAGAGAGAAAATAAATGGATAGACAATCAGACAGTTAGCCTAATTATTCCACAGCAGCACATGAAGGAACCGAGAGAGACCAAGCTTCCATTGCCGACCGGCTGGGTATCGCTGCACCACTGGATGTGTGTAATAATGTGTAACATCCGTATACAAAATGCATTGTAAATACAACCTACGCGTAACACTTCATAATATACACTCTTACTTTACCCGTTTCTTGGCAATCTGTTGAATGTCTTAAAGTTGTGTGTACAGTAATCGCCACTTAGGCCGGAGACCACGTCAGCTCGCAACCAGATTACACATGACACACAAAATGATTGGCTCACTACAGTTGGATCATTTCATAGTTACTGTACAACCTGCCTCGAGTGAGACGGGATACAGGGTGACAGACAGACAGACAGACAGACAGTGTGTGTGTGCGCGTGCGTGTGTGGCTCCATGCGGGCTGTGCACTGCAGACTGACGCACACTGTCATGCAGAATGCCTGGTGTGCAGAGGCCCATGCAGTCAGTCTCCCATGAAGCTCCAGTCTGAACAAAACAGATGCATTTGTTTTCTCAATTGGAAGAATTTGCTAATGTGCATATATGAGGCTAAACAGTTTGGCTAATTTGTGGCAGGCAGGCAGACAGACACACACACAGAGCCCGGCATCCCTCAACCAGACAGCTGGGGCCCCAGTGAAGAGAGAGAGAGAGACACACACACAGGCTTTGATCTCTCTCTCTCTCTCTCTCTCTCTCTCTCTCTCTCTCTCTCTCTCTCTCTCTACCATTCTCTCTTTGTCAATGCGTCTCTCTATTTCCCTCTGTTGTTGCGTATTGTGTTTTGTTTATCCCTCTTCTTGCTGTATATCTATATCCCAACATGTGTATTGGTCACACACACATTGTTTACCCCTCTGTCTAACAACCTCTCTATTCTTTTGAAATATTATATATACAGTATTTTGATAGAATACATCCCAAATAAGCATTGCTCACATTCGTGGACTGGTTAAGTTTTTGCTGGTGGTTGGACAAATTCTTTCAATCTATTCGCAAAGTATTTACCATACAGGCTATTTTCAAATATCGCTATATGACAGTTTGACAAGTAAACAACTTAAATGTGTACAAGTAAGCGGGAAGTGAAGTTCCAATGCACACAATCTGACATGGCATAGTATATAAGAACATTAAGTTATACTGGAACCTCGCTTAGATTCCAAAGTAAGTTTGGCAGTGACTCAGGACTAGGACGCATAATATCAGTGACTCAGGACTAGGACGCATAATATCAGTGACTCAGGACTAGGACGCATAATATCAGTGACTCAGGACTAGGACGCATAATATCAGTGACTCAGGACTAGGACGCATAATATCAGTGACTCAGGACTAGGACGCATAATATCAGTGACTCAGGACTAGGACGCATAATATCAGTGACTCAGGACTAGGACGCATAATATCAGTGACTCAGGACTAGGACGCATAATATCAGTGACTCAGGACTAGGACGCATAATATCAGTGACTCAGGACTAGGACGCATAATATCAGTGACTCAGGACTAGGACGCATAATATCAGTGACTCAGGACTAGGACGCATAATATCAGTGACTCAGGACTAGGACGCATAATATCAGTGACTCAGGACTAGGACGCATAATATCGAGCGAGAATGAACTGCTCCTGATCAGCAGGTTGGTGCCTGACAGTGACAGACATGGTTTCCTCCAGCGTCTGTGTGTGTGTGTGTGTGTGTGTGTGTGTGTGTGTGTGTGTGTGTGTGTGTGTGTGTGTGTGTGTGTGTGTGTGTGAACGCAACACACATTATGAATGCGCTTAGAAGTAATGCATCATTTATTTACCGTTTGACCTGACACAAATTCATAGGCAAAGACTCAGCTCATCAGCATATTTTGTCTGAACTAAACCGTATCGTGTGTACAGTATGTCGGCATCCACCCGTCCTTGTATATCAATGAACACATCTCTCTAGCCCAAGGAGCTTTTCAGAAATATTGCTTTTACAAAATATATATATATTAGGGCTGTTCAAGATTGTTTTAAAGCCACGGGCTAGCCATAAGTAGCAAATCCTATTTCACCCTAGGTTGATAAATAATTTAAAATGACTAATAGCGCCCTGTGACAGAGAACGTATCGGCGTGGCGTATCGGATTGCTGCGGTTTGGGGCCTCGGGCGTAATTTGTTTGGAAAAATAATTACTCTATTGGATGCTGGTTAAATATTAACGAGGCTAACATTATAGGAACGGCACTCTGGGGTTGGGATCCGGAACCGGAGGAACCAAATCCAATATTGGGGAACCGTTCCATCACATTTGGAACCGTTTCCAGAACAGGTTTTATATCACACTGTCAGAGCTGGTATGTGGACTTCACGTCTGATATTCAATTATGATACCAGTGGTTCTCAAACGTCATAACTCTGAGTACGGGTCCATGTTGTTCCATTTCTACACTCCATAGAGTGTCGCAGTCCCGCCCCCCGACGAGAGGCTCAGAAAATAATTCCCTGTTCATTTTCCCCATAGACTTTTCAAAAAGTATTTATTTAAAGACGTTTACGGACAAAGCCAAGCCAATCCAATCCACTTTATTTATAAAGCACATTTTTATACAACAAGGTTGAAACAAAGTGCTGTAAACAAAGAAATACTCAAAAAAAATCCAACTCTGCTCGTGACAAATCATGACAATAAACACAACGTTTTGGGCCGATCAAATAATTTGAAAGAAGAAGAAAAAAGGCAGGGTACAACACTTTTTGTTTTGTTTTTCTTCTTACTAATTATTTGATCGGTGTTTATTGTCATGATTTGTCATGAGCCGAGTTGGCTTTGTTTGTGGCATAAACATCTTTAAATAAATACTTTTTGAAACGTCTATGGGTAAAATGAACAAGGAATTCTCTTCCAGGCTCTCGTCGTCATGAAAGGTGACTGCGATGCTCTATTGGGTCCATTTGGAAACACAATAGGAATACCGGTAATTAAAGGAAACCGTAAGGCATCGGACCACAAGAGGGATTTGTAAAGGAACTGCAGTCGTTAAAATCCTACAGGCTCCCAACATTAACTGCATCCATGGGTGTTGGTCTTGGCCTAAAAGCCATCACCACCACCCCACAGCCGACAGGCTTTGACAAAAGGAAACACCCAGCCGCTTTGGTTAAGCATGACATGGAAAACAATCGACTACTTATTAGGACCCGCTGCTGGTAACATGGTCAGTGCGTTTGAAGAGAAGAGAGAGAGACAGAGGAACAGTAACTCGGAATGATGAATTCTCCCTAAGACTCCACAACAACTCAGAGCGCTCACAAGTAATTGACATTGTTGTATAAGCTACGGGTGTTTGTCTTCTCTGCTCAGTATGAGTGCACTCAGACAGTATACGGTATACAGTACGTGTGCATGGCTTGCATGTGCAAAACGAAAGAAAAATATTGGTCAGAATAGAATCACAAATGTGACTGCATTAAGGACAGGTCCAAGGGGTGTAAACAGCACCCTCATATGGGAGGAGGGAGGGAGAGAGAAGGGCAGGGAGTTTAGTGCTGTTTTCAAATCTATTTACCGTGACAGTTTATGCGTACACATATACTCCTCACACAGAGCCTGTAAATGGTCCTCATTATGAACATCTGATAGGGCTGGAGCGTCAAGTGATACATGCCAGGAACTCTCTCTCTCTCTCTCTCTCTCTCTCTCTCTCTCTCTCTCTCTCGCACTCTCTCTCTCTCGCATTCTCTCTCTCTCGCACACACGCACGCACGCACACAGACGTCACACACAAACCAGCACACCAGGCGTGCTAGAACCGGCTATCGGCTGAACAGTGAGCACACAGATAACATGCCGTTCCGGTGTGTGTGTTATCAGCATCCATAGAACACACTGTATAACTCTCTCAACCTCTTGAACCCTATAGCATGTCCCTGGTGTTCTGACGCATTGTGAACTCGGAGCGGGCCGAGCATAGAGCCCTGGGGGACCCCGTTATAGTTTAAATAGGGTTTAAGTGGTTAATTAAGGGCATTGATGGTCAATTAACAACATGCATGCATCTCTGAGACAGACGTAATCTCAGGCTTTCTTTTTAACTCTTCCTTCGCTTTGATCTTTCCACAAAAAACTGATGTTGGTATTAGTCATTTCTTTCTTCCTTTTTCTTTTCCTTTTTTGATATAGACAGTTCTGTGTGTTCTATTAAAGAAGCAAAAAGGACCAGATGCCAAAGAAAAACGTAGAAACGCGGTTCAAAAGTATAAACAAGACCCACACCCTGTAAAACTTCTGTAAAAGGAACTTAGCGGCGGTGGGGGATGTTCAGTGGGGAATGTTTAAGTTTAAATATAGCTTATTACCAGTATTTCCACATAAATATGTAGGCCTACATATAAATTGAAATATGTTCATATATTTTCTTTCCGTCTAAGGGGGTGCATCAGCTAGGTTGCGAGGTTCATGCCCCTGACTGTTGGCGGCCGTCTCCGTGGCAACCAAGGCTCTTGTTGTGATCCTCTCTGCCAGCCAGACCCACCACCATCACACCTCTCAAATGACTCAACTCTGCTACTTTTGATGCTTTCGTGTGACGCTGTAGTGTGATTAAGTGGGGCGTTCATTTATGAAAAGGACACAAAAGGTTAGAACGTGGAGAAAAGGGCTTTCTGCCCGACGGCAACAATTTAGTCTTCTGTCTTTTGTCTCCAGGCTTGTCTCACAACTACAAAAATCCCTGACGTCGTTTTCTTTTACTAAACACGTTCTCCACTCCGCTCCACATTCTGCAGACACGCATCCTCTTCATACTGGACTACTACGCTTATGTAGATTGTGTAGATAGAAAAGGTTTATGTATAGAACCTGTGGCGGCTCTGAACCGCTTGTCTGAAATAGTGCAGACAACTGAAAAGTGGTGAATAATCGTTTTGGAATATGAGCACAACCGTCGGTTGCATGGGTGCATGTTTCTGGCCCACGAGGCTCTTCTTGAAATCCGTCCTAGAGCAGTTGTGGAAGAAGAGTCAAACTTTTACCAAAACATGGCATACGTGTCTCAAAAGTTACAATTACAAAGGGTGTCAAATCATTGTGGATTAAAAAAATTATAATAATTACACTGAGATGTAGTGGAGTAGAAGTTAAGCAGAAGTATAATTATGTAATGTATGACAAAAAGGAAGAAAAAATTGTACTTAAGTACAGTAATTGAGTAAATCTAATTTGTTATAACCACTGCCTCTATAGCCCACGTTCTGTGTTCTTGCGTGCGTGCGTGCGAGAGAGAGAGAGAGAGAGAGAGAGAGAGAGAGAGAGATGTTTACCCAGACCAGAAAAAGAGCAGCTGAGAACAGCAGGGAACGTTCTACTAGAGTTGGTTCTCTCTCCTTCTCATCCACCCACGCTCCTGACCAACACGTACCTCCTTCCGTCTCTCCCACCCAACCACCAATGCTTCCAATTCTAACCAAAGATTATGTTTTTGACGGCCCATCGCGGTCCCGTCGCTTGTCTTCAAACCTTGTATTCAAACCTCCCGTTGTTGTCGATCCCCTCTGGGTGTTTTGGCTACTTCTAGCTACTTCCAATAAGCTCTGAAGCTGCAAATCGCTGGCCGCATTGATTTAATGGTTCCGGGCGTTCAGAGTCTTAACCACTTGAACCCCAGCATCCATATTCTGCGGGGGGAACATTAGCCAAAAAATAGCAGTGGCAAAGTGACAGAAACCCATGGACAGAAGGGCAAAAGCCTGCTTGATATAGACTTTCCGTATGACTACAGGCTGCACCAAAAATAGCAGGTGCTATTTTTTCTGGTTTCCACCAGAATAGGAATGATGGGCTTCTGTGATGCGCCCGGAACTGCCTCACGTGCACCCGCAAAACCAAAAAACGACTTAATAGTAATTTTTCATATTCATACATCCAAAGTTAACCATTCTAAGGCTCTCTTATAAGCTCCCCCCCCGTTTGTGTGTGTTTTCTGTTTTGTTCGTATCGAAAAAGATGTAAAAAATTGTAAAATAATTAATAAAATAAAAGTGGCTCCGCTCATTTGAGAGGCAGCACATAATTGAGGGTGTGGTTATTAGCTATTAGCATGAGCAGTACTAGGCTTTGGAATGACACGTCTGGCACATGAGGTTTGAAGACCCCGTGTACAGAGGAAGGGTGGGCGTTGTGTGTCCACACGGAGCTCTCTGATACTGCAGCTCAATGAAAATATGTTGAATGCTGTACTGTACTGTACTGTACTGTACTGTACTGTACTGTACTGTACTGTACTGTACTGTACTGTACTGTACTGTACTGTACTGTACTGTACTGTACTGTACTGTACTGTATGCCCTGCAGCTCAGCTTTACAAACTGTGCTTTTTTCCGCCTTGCCTGCTCTGTGCACATAGGCGAATAATGGTTGCCTTACAGGGATATTATCCTTGCTGTCTTGAACGCAGTCCTGTCCTCGTGATGACAGTTCAGAGCAGGCTTGTGTCACGATCATGACATTTTAGTGGACAATTCATTAAAATACAAATAATTGCGATGAATGAGTGTGTGTTTGTTTGGCATTTCATATAAAATAAATCACATTTAGGCTTTGTAAACAAAGATTGCACATGGGCAGATTATGATAAATAACCTGATTGAAAATGACCAATATTTGACCAATATTTATAACAATAATAATAAAATCATTTATTTATTTATAAAAATAAGACCATTATATTTAATAATACAGAAAAGAACTGTGGAAATAGCTGATCTCTGATGGGAATTATACTGATGATAATGCGAAAAAAACTAATTTGACTGCAGGTACAGATCAATCAGTACGTCTCTCCTGTTGTGAGACAGAGCTGTGCAGACTGACTGCAGGTACAGATCAATCAGTACGTCTCTCCTGTTGTGAGACAGAGCTGTGCAGACTGACTGCAGGTACAGATCAATCAGTACGTCTCTCCTGTTGTGAGACAGAGCTGTGCAGACTGACTGCAGGTACAGATCAATCAGTACGTCTCTCCTGTTGTGAGACAGAGCTGTGCAGACTGACTGCAGGTACAGATCAATCATATCTTCACTGGCTTGTCCTCTGCAGTGCTGTATACTCCCATTAAATGATTCCCTTTGTTTGACAAACAAGTTTGTTTGTTTGTTTGTTTGACAAACAAACCTTGCCGCAGGATGCATGGATGCATGGATGGATGCATGGATGGATGGATGGATGCATGGATGCATGGATGGATGGATGTTTTGAGGAATACATCAATTAGTTTTGCTCATTCTTCCTCTGATGGATGGGTGGGAATTAATGGAGCTTGTACACTGACTGGCTATTTCCGAAAGATTTATTGAATTTTTCCCCAAAATAGCGATGCCACATTGAAGTGCTTAATGGCTGGCTGGATGGCTGGATGGATGGATGGATGGATGGATGGATAGGTGGATGGATAGGTGGATGGGTGGATGGATGGATGGATAGGTGGATGGATAGGTGGATGGATAGGTGGATGGGTAGGTTGATGGATGGATAGGTGGATGGATAGGTGGTTGGATAGGTGGATGGGTAGGTTGATGGATGGATAGGTGGATGGATAGGTGGATGGGTAGATGGATGGATGGATAGGTGGATGGATAGGTGGATGGATGGATAGGTGGATGGATAGGTGGATGGATAGGTGGATGGGTGGATGGATGGATGGATAGATGGATGGATAGGTGGATGGATGGATAGGTGGATGGATAGGTGGATGGATAGGTGGATGGGTGGATGGATGGATGGATAGATGGATGGATAGGTGGATGGATGGATAGGTGGATGGATGGATAGGTGGATGGATAGGTGGATGGGTAGGTGGATGGGTAGGTGCTACTAGGTGGATGGATAGGTGGATGGGTGGATGGATGGATATGTGGATGGATGGATAGGTGGATGGATAGGTGGATGGGTAGATGGATGGATGGATAGGTGGATGGATAGGTGGATGGATAGGTGGGTGGGTGGATGAGCCCAAGGTGGTGAATCCTAAATAAGTGGTGGAGTGTCACTGCAGTGTGACGGTGCCAGCTACCTGTCACGTCGCCGCCACTCTTTGAGTCTCCTTTGTTTTCAGTCCCAAAGAAGCTTTTCTGTCTCCTCTCCCCCTCTTTCCCCTCCCATCCTTCCTCGCTCCAGCTTTTGATTCATGAAAGGAGGCCATTTTGGGGAGGCTAATTGCATAAAGCTTGCCGGGCGCTGAAGGATGACGCATGTGAGGACAAGTGGCTTCCCCCCCCCCCCCCCCCCACACACACACACACACACACTCCACAACAGGGCCCTTCTTCAGGGTTTGCTCTTCAGAAACCAGAGGAGGGGAGGGAGAAAATGAAAGCATCGTAGTACATTGGCCGTAACGTCGGCGGAGCAACGGACCGTAGCGGAACCATCAGTCACCCAAAGCACCGGCTGAGCGTCCAGACCAGACTAGACGTCGGCCCTGGCGACCCCACCGCGTTTTTCACCCTCTCTCTCTCTCTCTCTCTCTCTCTCTCTCTCTCTCTCTCGGCGAGAGAGCCGCCACTGGCTTCAAAAGGTTTATTTTACGGCGAGCTGGCGGCTGGCGCTGACCTAGACCAGAACGATCTGCCGCAACGATAAAGATTTATAGTTCATCTGTCTGTGCCCCTTTAATACCTTACCAGAGAGAGAGAGAGATAGAGAGAGAGAGAGAGAGACAGATAGATTGTTGGCTGATGGCTCTTAAAACAAATGGCATACAAGGACAGCAGCCTGCAGGCCCCATGAACCCCCCCTGTGTATTCCATTGGATACAATGCAGGCTCTTAACAAATTTCATTAGTTACATATAGGCCTACAAAATAAAACGTACAAAGTTGATTATGGACATACAGTACAGTACAAATTCAAAAGTAGCAGATCAAGCTCAAAGCACGTCGCTTCTCACCGTGTTTCGAGCTGGATCTGCTACTTTCTTTTTTTTAAAGGTATATTCAGTGATTTCACTTAATTCAAATATCACTTATTTTTTTGTTTTGTTGTGATAATCCTCCTTACTATATAGAGTGTGCTGACCATATAAGGAGTTCCTCCCTGTCCCCAGTTAACCCCTGGGGTCAAAAAACCGGGGGACTGAGCTCATGCTTCCTTCTATGCTGCTTCTTTTCAGCTGACGGACGCAGGTTGTAGAAGGAACACGTTATTCCAACCAGTTCCTTTCCCCTCCAGCAGGCGCCCCGGCTGGCAAGGGGGAGCTTAGAGACCAGGATTACTGCATGTTTTTGTGAGGGTCCCTACCCTGATCTGCTACTTTTGATGCTTTTGTGGGAAGCAGAAGTGTGATCAAGTAGCGTAAAATAAATAAAAACACTAAAAGTTAGGTTTGTGCCAGACAGCAACGATATGTAGGAAAAATATATCAGATCTTAACGCCATGATGCAACATCTTATGAGCTTGTAGATCTGCTATTTTTGCTATTATTGCTGCGAGAAGTAGGCCATCAATTATACGATAAAAAACTAAAGCCTCCAAAGTCATACAAGGTTTCTGCCTTGTGTGAGGAGAATGCACAGACTCCAGGGTGGCCCTGAATGTGTGCTAATTGCGACAGGGGGGAAGGGGACGGTGACGGGGGGGTTGCATTTTACTGATTATAGTTAAGTGGTCCAAAATGGTCCCCTGCTCTCTGTTCCATTGACCCACCGCCTCCCCGTGTGGCTGTGGTCGATAGCAGGGCTGTCCACAGGACTTTCAATTGAGGGGAGAAGGAGGGAATGGGGGTCCAGTCTTCACTGGGCATGCAGTTCGCCCCCCACAGTCCTCCCTGTATACCCGTCTCCCCTAAGGAGGTCTGAGGCTACTCTGAGCTGTGCTCTCCTCTTAAATCCTTGGCATGTTATTGGAGTAAAGGAGTAAAGGCTTTGCTATGTGAGCAAGTTAATAATCTGCCCTATCACTGACCATGGATAAACATTTTTTATCTACAACAAGCTGATTTTGTACAAGCTGTGAGTTTGTACATTGGCTATTATAGCTATTTTCTAAAGATTCCGAAATATAGAATTTTTGGCCATAATGACATTCACATGCGTCGTTTCTGCAGCTCGAGCTTGTAGATCTGCTACGTGTGATGGTTTGGTGTGACGTTGAAGGCGTTCATTTAGGGAAAAAAACACAAAAAGTTTAAATATGGAGGTAAGCGGTTTCTGCCCCCGACAACAACGATACACAGTAAGAGTTTCAGGTGAAACATTCTCATAGGAAAACGTGATGTGTTCCTGCATGTGTTGGTTGGTGGTACAGGTGGCCAGGCCACTGCGTGTGTGTTCTCTCATATCATGTTATGTTATCAGGAGGCTGCGCAGCACGGCAGGGGGGTGGTGGTGGGGGGGCAGCCAGGGGTGAGGCCACAGCTACCGGATCACACAGGCTTTGATCTTCCCTCTGGGTTCTAGCGTGTCTGTGGGATAGTCATTACACATCTCACACCCCCTCTACAGCCATGCAGCGCCCTAGCACTTAGCTTGTCCTCGTATATAGCGGTACAGGCGGCACAACATTCCATAGGAAAATCATCTCAGCACGGAATCACCGAATGACCAAATGTTTAGCGTGAAACACTTTTTCTAATTTTGTTAAATTAGACTTTGGTTTTAGTTTTGATCGACCTGTACAGCGACCACCACGGTCGCTTTTGAATGTGTTCATGAAAAGTTTAAGTTCATTTGAGTTGTTAGCTTGGTGTGTAAGAGAGGCCGGCTGGTATTCAAAAGATCACCAGTTCACCTGTTGGTTCGCCCCTCTGTCCGCCCATATACGTTTTGAATTGTCCCTGACAAAACAGACACCTTAACCTCTAACCTCTAACATATCAACGCCCAAAGTGCTCATCATGACCATCTGAGATAAATACCTTTCTTTAAGAATAAATAAATGGAACCGGTTTGATTTTCTCACCAGTCCTATAGTGCAAGCTCTTGTCAACATAGCAATGAGCTCCCTCTTCTCGCTGAAGAACAGTCAGGCCATAATATGGGTCAATATTATTGTCCGTGACCCAACAGAATGTGTTACTTCTCCACGTTTTATGGGGCATTTTCTGCAAAAAAGGAGGACACATGCTTGCAAACAGCTGCTTGATCTCCATTTTTGCGGCGCTCCACTTCATGTTCATAACTTCATATTCACACTTTTGATTGGCTAAACGAAAATGAGGCGATCTTGGTGAAAAGGTTACATTTATATAGGACAGAAGGGACAGTGAGAGACGCTCACAAAATGCAGAACTAAAATGTAACCACTTAACTACAGTACGTTAAACCTGTCATCTGTTTTTTGGGAATGTCATAGGAGAAAAATGTTTAAAATTCAAGTTAAAGTCAAGTTAAAAAAAAAGTCGTTTGCCATCTTTGGAGTGATAATTGATTGATTGAATAATGAATTAGACAGAAATGCAAGCAGCAACAGAGTTCAGTCAAACACTTAAAAGGATAACACAAA
The DNA here is from genome assembly GCF_963924005.1 of Protomyctophum bolini. Lineage (NCBI taxonomy): Eukaryota > Metazoa > Chordata > Actinopteri > Myctophiformes > Myctophidae > Protomyctophum > Protomyctophum bolini. The sequence goes on from NC_137865.1 coordinate 19,052,666, forward strand.
AAGGTCCTTCCATTCCGGTCCTATATGTATTCATAAAAAATATAAAACACAAACTATAAAAAGTATGTACAGAGTACGAAAAAAAAGAAGCATTGAGCACACATGATACCACACTTTGAATAAGAGTTGCCCCACTCTCTGTGTCGGTACGGTACAGGATATAGCTCACTGTTATGACAGCTTGGTTGGAAGCAGAGTTGGGATTCTCCACGCAGCTTTTATCAAACGCTGACACGTTTTTCCTCATTCGACATGAAAGGGGATTGTGGAGCGGCGCACACATTCTCACATTCACACAGTTTGGTCTCAGCTGTCCTTTTCCATCTCCCTATTTGACACGCAGTAACACGGTGCAACTCTGGGCAAACTAAACAGGACTCTCCCTCTCTCTCTCTCTCTCTCTCTTTCTTCCTGTCTACATTAAGGAGTCATTTCCACTGATTTTCTTTCCTCAGAGGGCGTCTTTGCGCTCTGCAGCGGACCGAGTACTTTACATAACCCTAAACACGATGATGTAATTCCCTTGGCCTCCTGATGGCCCGGCTGGTGTCAGAACCGCTGGGCTGGGTCCAGTTAGCTGCTCAGTCTGCCCCTTGCTGTCATAATCTCCTCTCCCATGTCTGGCCTCCATACCACACCAATTTATGTAATTACTGATGTCACTCCGTTGGATCGCTTGCAAACGCTGAATGCATTTGTAGCTCAGGAGCTGCGGCCTTATTAGCTTATACTCGAGTTATATGAGTGCATTAAACGTCCCAAAATAACAAGCCCCATTACATAGACGGGCAGAAATAATTGGGAGAATTTTGGCTTATAAAAGCTAACAATTAGTAATTTGCCAATTAGAGAGGCATTGCTTGGTTTATGACGTTGTTGAAGGATTATGTGTATTTTGTGTGTGTGTGTGTGTGTGTGTGTGTGTGTGTGTGTGTGTGTGTGTGTGTGTGTGTGTGTGTGTGTGTAGTTGGGGTGGGTAATTGTCTGGGTGAATTGTATGCACATGTTTGTGGCTTGTGCATGTGCTTTTGCGTGCACATGTGAGTATAGTGTGTGTCTGTGATTGTTTGCACACAACCTTGAGCACAACACTGTATGGCCACACAGTTAAATCCAGAGTTCGTATTCACCAAAAGGAACAAATGGAACCAAATGGTCCATTTGTACGCTCAGTGTGTTTAATGAACACTGAGGACTTCTCAGTGTGTTATCCACCTGATTCTCGGCCACTATTTGCAGTGTGACAAACTCCTATAGTTTGTGTGTGTGTGTGTGTGTGTGTGTGTGTGTGTGTGTGTGTGTGTGTGTGTGTGTGTGTGTGTGTGTGTGTGTGTGTGTGTGTGTGTGTGTGTGTGTGTGTGTGTGTGTGTGTGTGTGTGTGTGTGTGTGTGACAGGATGATTCTTTGCAGTGCTGCTGTATGCACATCTGTGTGTAACAAGCACAAACATCTACCCAGCTGTGCTGGATGATTAGATTTTCAGGTCATGGTAATAATGGTGTGTGCGCCATTCACTCATGCAGCGTTGCAGGGAGAGCAGCCACGCACACACACATACACAAACAAACAAACACACACACACACACACACACACACACACACACACACACACACACACACACACACACACACACACACACACACACACACACACACACACACACACACTCAGACAAGACCTACAAAGCGTACCATATATAACCCAGCAAGAGCCATATAGGAAGTCAGTCAATATAATACCCTGATTGAGCAGACAGACCTACAGACAGACAGAGCAGGGGGGTATACTGCTGCAGGGGAGAGACAGAGACATGGCATGCTTTGAGTGAGCATTTAGGTTAAAAGACACAACTGGGTGAATGTCTGTCTGGCTTTCACATCTGCCCCCGAAACGCAGATCAGACAAGAGAAACGCAGCCAGCCGTGTGGTGGTCCCGAGGTCTGCCTGCCGACATCTCTCACAGCTCAAGGCCTCCTGCTTGTCAGCCCTCCTCCTCCTCCTCCTCCTCCCCCGGAGGAGAGGGAGGGAGAGAGACAGAGAGGGAGGGAGGGAGGGAGAGAGGGAGAGAGAGAGGGAGAGAGGAAGGGAGAGACCCAAGGACGTCTCCTGAAGTTTCCAGGGCTGCGTATCTCCAAAGCTCATAAGATCCCTGCACTGTTTGTTTTGCCTCGCACATGCTCCGCTGCTCCGACCCACATTAATGCAGCACGTTAACCCCTTCAGTGCATGGCCGGCCTAGAGCAGGACGGGGGGTAATATAAACCGACACACACGCAGACTCGTGCTGCATGCGTGCCCGGCCCTCCAAAAACTCACGAAACCCTATTATTTGCAGTAGTTCTCAAACTTATAAACCCCATAACTCTGAGAGTGTACAAATGGAACCTAACGGACCCTTATAGGCTGACTTTGTATTTTGCTTTCTAGTTCAGGTTAAAAACCTACTGCAGATTTGCAGCGGGTGGTGTCCCGCGCCAATGCTGGACACCACCTAAACCTACTGTATAACACACCCGCTATTAATGTGATTATCTGCAGCTGTGTTTCTTACATCACGGTGTGTATACGTACAATATGGAAAGCCTCATGCAGTCTGCAATGTTTTTACCCTGCTGTAGTTTTTAATCTGAACTGTCTGGGAAACAAAGTACTAAATCATCTCATAGGGGTTTCATGCCCTTTAAGATAACATGTGCTGTAGTAGGAAATGAGATGAGAGATTTGTGTGTGTGTGTGCGTGTGTGTGTGTGTGTGTGTGTGTGTGTGTGCATGTTTCCCCCCCTGTGCCCGATGATAACGAGGTCGTGGAACGAGGCCGGCGGAGAGGGGTGGGGGTCAGTATGCTAATGAGCGAGCAGGCGTGCATTTTGATGCTTCCCGCTTACCGGGCTGGAAAGGAAAGGTTTGGAGAGAGAGCGTCTATCACGGCGCACCTTCCTTCCCCTCATTATCCCTCCGTCTCACCCCCTGTCGCAATCCCCATCCCTCCCCTCCCCTCACCCCCCGCCGCCCTCCTCTCCTCTCCTCCCGTCCCATTCGTCTGCATTCTCCGTCTTCTCTCCACCCTCCTTCATAAAGACCCCCTCCCCCTCCCAAAAAAAATGCCTCTCTCACAGAATATGAGATGCATTTGTTTTTTTCTCCTGCAGGTCTTTTGAGAAGGAGAATGCGTGCAGAGTGCTGACGTGTGGGTTTCTGGGTAATTAGAACATCCCCTGGTCTCCGAGAAAATTCTAAACTAATGTTTAATTTGCCCCCCCCCCCCCCCCCCCATCAACACACACACACACACACACACACACACACACACACACACACACACACACTCAAAGGAAGCCTCTCCTCCCCTTTGTTTTTGGCATGGCAATTAGCCGCCGGAGCTGAGGCCTAGGCATTTCCCGTCATTGTCGTGATTTGCATAGAGAGAGAATCCACACCGGCTACCTCGCTTTTCTCAGTGCCATTATATACCACACATACGGATTGATTGAATGATGATGATTAATACATTTTTATAATAAATTAAATGCATTGGTTTGGTTAGCTGTTGCACTCCTATACTCCTCCTCTCCCCCTTGACTCCCACCCTGCAGGGAGAGTATAAGGGAGCAGCTATACTCCTCTCTCTCCCCCTGACTCCCCCTGACTCCCACCCTACAGGGGAGAGTATAAGGGAGCAGCTATACTCCTCCTCTCCCCCTGACTCCCCCTGACTCCCACCCTGCAGGGAGAGTATAAGGGAGCAGCTATACTCCTCCTCTCCCCCTGACTCCCACCCTGCAGGGAGAGTATAAGGGAGCAGCTATACTCCTCCTCTCCCCCTGACTCCTCCTGACTCCCACCCTGCAGGGAGAGTATGAGGGAGCAGCTATACTCCTCCTCTCCCCCTGACTCCCACCCTGCAGGGAGAGTATGAGGGAGCAGCTATACTCCTCCTCTCTCTCCCCCTGACTCCCACCCTGCAGGGAGAGTATGAGGGAGCAGCTATACTCCTCCTCTCCCCCTGACTCCTCCTGACTCCCACCCTGCAGGGAGAGTATGAGGGAGCAGCTATACTCCTCTCTCCCCCCCTGACTCCCACCCTGCAGGGGAGAGTATACTGTAAGGGAGCAGCTATATGTTCATCAGTGGCCATAGCAACAGAGATCCATTCCCAACATCATCAGTGTGTAGATTAATATCTGTGCAGCACAGATGATGGACACATGAGAGCTGTGGAGGACTTACTGCCTGACTGACTGCCTGACTGACTGACTGACTGCCTGGCTGGCTGGCTGGCTGGCTGACTGACTGACTGACTGACTGACTGACTGACTGACTGACTGACTGACTGACTGACTGACTGACTGACTGACCGACCAATAGAAACAGCAGCCTCTTTTCCTTTGAATTTGACTTTGAGTCAACAGTCTGTCTCCAGAGACTATAGTAGTCTGTCACAAACCACTGCGATCAGCACCTCATTATTTTTGACATGTTTTATATACTTTTGGAAATATTTAACTTGTCAATGGGGCTCTGGTCATTCTGAAACCTGTCATACATGTCACAGATAATGTCATTGATTACTGATGTCATACTATGAGTTCCAAATGCAGTATGCAGGCAGGCAGCTGCAGTACAGTACAGTACACTACAGTACAGTACAGTACATGGCACTTCAAAGTATATATACTATAGATGAGCTCCAAACGCAGTATGCAGGCAGGCAGCTGCAGTACAGTACACTACAGTACACTACAGTACATGGCACTTCAAAGTTCAAACGTGCTGCTTTCACATAATGTACATTATGTTGGCTGCAAGCGCTATATTGCATTGTGTGTGTCAGCCACTGCTTATCACAGCAGCTCCATTACGTGACATTAAAATCTGTGATGAATAGGTATTCAAAGTCCATTTCCTTCATGACTTCCAAGTCACGTTTTTAAACACGATTTTAAGTCCACTGAATATAAATATCATTAGAATTGCAAACATAAGCATTGCATGACATGCATTATAAAATCCCTTGTTTGTACAAAGTGTAGGCAAATTTAAATCGTCGTTCAGTATTCAGTAACCTAATTTCCATACTTTAAAGCTCTCTCGTTGCCAAGCTTTAGTTTTGTCGGGACTAGCTGAATGAATTGACATCGTCGCCTTATCAGTGCTGCCGTTGCGTCTACGGTGCTGCACACCCACCATAATAGCACCTGTCTGTGAGATGACATCCACATCTCCACCTCTCTCTCTCTCTCTCTCTCTCTCTCTCTCTTTCACACCACCAAATTAGTATTTCTCTCATCCGTGGGCTTCAGCACGGAGGAGGACTGTGTGCCTCCAGAGAGCTGGTTTTAGCGGAGAGGGAAAGAAGGGGGTAGAAGGGAAGGAGCCAAGAGAGCGGAGAGAGAGAGAGTGGATAACTTGATCCCGACTCTTCCCGGGTGCGACTGTACTGACCTTATGTTTTTTTTGTCAGTTTTTGTGCTTTTCATTGCTTTTGGTTTTTTGGGTTGTATTCATGTTATGTCTTTCATTGCTTTTGGTTTCGTTTCTGGGGTTCCATATTCATTCATTCTTCATTTTCCATATCCATTGTATTCAGTGATCGTCTGTGGTACCGTGGTTGTTCTCGCCTCATTGATCAAGACAGTTGTACGTGTTTTTGTATATTTTTACTGGCTGTATCACGACAATCCTTTGTGTTGAAAAAAAAAAAAGTCTTCTATAAAAAGAAAAGAAAAAGAGAGAGAAAGAGAGAGAGAGAGAAAGATCTGCCAAATTTATGCTCTGTCGTACAATGGTGTCACATGGCGAAGATATACGCTTGTAGATCAGCTATATTCGCGGCACGACAGAGGGACAGGCTTGCTGTGCATGCAGCAGGCAGGCAGCTGTTAAACCTGAGAAGTGTCTAATCCATGAGTCACTGGTGTGTCTGTGCTCCTCGGCACGGACCAGACGCAGAGTCGCAGACCTCCTGATCTGTGTTTCAAAGCAGAGAGGAATTCACTGATGAGCTCTCGTCTTTCTCCTGGTGTGCATGGCGCACATTGGCGCAGGGTCCCCCCTCTCTTTGTGGAACCAATTGAAAGTGGCGAGCGGAGGAGGGCCGGCCAGGGGGAGCTCTGTGTTCTTTTTTTTCAGGCATCGTGGTCACACAAGCCCCTGCCGTTTGCGGCTGTCGTGTCACACACACACACACACACACACACACACACACACACACACACACACACACACACAGGCTGCCGAGAGCATCTGGACAGGGTGGACGCAGCATATCTCTCTAGAACTGTATGCGTGGGGCTGATGGCCGCTCCCAGACAGGGAGTGGACACGCACACACGCACACACGCATACACACACCCATGCATGCTAGGCTTCTTCTTCTAGACTTGTTTTCTCACAAATGCAGTTGTGCACATTCCTCATGCGGTTACAGGGGAGCGGCACGCGGACCTGGATTTACGTGTGTGCGTGCGTGCGTGTGTGTGACTGTATCTCGCTGTCACATAGTTCTGCATGAGGCTTCATGAAATGTGTGTGTATGTGTGTGTGTGTGTGTGTGTGTGTGTGTGTGTGTGTGTGTGTGTGTGTGTGTGTGTGTGTGTGTGTGTGTGTGTGTGTGTGTGTTTGATACCCTCACCTTCAACAGCCATTAAACCACAGGAAGGCTTATTGAATTGGCACTCAACTTCTGTTTGGCCTCGGATGTAGTGAACAAACAGTGTACAGTGGACAGTGAATGAGTGGACAGTGAATGAGTGGACAGTGAATGAGTGAACAGTGTACAGTGAACAGTGAATGAGTGAACAGTGTACAGTGAACAGTGTACAGTGAACAGTGTACAGTGAACAGTGTACAGTGAACAGTGAATGAGTGAACAGTGTACAGTGAACAGTGAATGAGTGTACAGTGAATGAGTGAACAGTGAATGAGTGAACAGTGTACAGTGAACAGTGAATGAGTGGACAGTGAATGAGTGAACAGTGAATGAGTGAACAGTGAATGAGTGAACAGTGTACAGTGAACAGTGAATGAGTGGACAGTGAATGAGTGAACAGTGAACGAGTGAACAGTCAATGAGTGAACAGTGAATGAGTGAACAGTGAATGAGTGAACAGTGAACGAGTGAACAGTCAATGAGTGAACAGTGTACAGTGAATGAGTGTACAGTGAATGAGTGTACAGTGTACAGTGAATGAGTGAACAGTGAATGAGTGTACAGTGAATGAGTGAACAGTGAATGAGTGAACAGTGAACGAGTGAACAGTGTACAGTGAACAGTGAATGAGTGTACAGTGAATGAGTGTACAGTGTACAGTGAATGAGTGAACAGTGAATGAGTGTACAGTGAATGAGTGAACAGTGAATGAGTGAACAGTGAACAGTCAATGAGTGAACAGTAACTGGAACAATAACATACTCACATGACGCAACAACAGCAGTGGATGAAATAAGACAAAACAAAAGGTGCTGTCTTCTATCCCTCTGGGATGATTACGAGCAGAGGGCCGGGGTGGAGAGTCAGTGAACCCGGAGCACCTCGCCCGGAGCCAGGGAGGGAGCAGGCCGGCTTCTCTGTGCCCAGCTGTGGAGCTGTGGCCCCCGGGGGCCCGAGTGGGCTGTGGAATGTGGCTGATCTGAGCCTGGGCTTGGGCCGGGGACAAGCGGGGCCCGGGGCGTGCAGCTGTGAGCAGAGCTCTCTCTGGGAGGAGGTGTAAGCATGTTCACCTCTAGATCTGTTTGGAAAAGGCAGGGAGGGGTCCATGTGTGTTTTGATCTCTGCGTGCGTGTGTGTGTGTGTGTGTGTGTGTGTGTGTGTGTGTTTGGTAGGGGGGGGTGCTGTTTTCATCTGCCTATTGGCCACAGCTGTGCCCGCTGGCATCAAGCCTATCCCAGGCCAGGACAGGGTCGATCTGTCCTTCACGTTCATTTCCTGTGTGAGGGGTCCGGCGGCGCCCTCTCTTGCCAGCTCTCCATGAAGTCACCCCGGACCCCCTTCCTCCTGACTGGAGTCACCCCGGACCCCCTTCCTCCTGACTGGAGTCACCCCGGACCCCCTTCCTCCTGACTGGAGTCACCCCGGACCCCCTTCCTCCTGACTGGAGTCACCCCGGACCCCCTTCCTCCTGACTGGAGGCTCATGGAGTCACCCCGGACCCCCTTCCTCCTGACTGGAGTCACCCCGGACCCCCTTCCTCCTGACTGGAGTCACCCCGGACCCCCTTCCTCCTGACTGGAGTCACCCCGGACCCCCTTCCTCCTGACTGGAGGCTCATGGAGTCACCCCGGACCCCCTTCCTCCTGACTGGAGGCTCATGGAGTCACCCCGGACCCCCTTCCTCCTGACTGGAGGCTCATGGAGTCACCCCGGACCCCCTTCCTCCTGACTGGAGGCTCATGGAGTCACCCCGGACCCCCTTCCTCCTGACTGGAGGCTCATGGAGTCACCCCGGACCCCCTTCCTCCTGACTGGAGGCTCATGGAGTCACCCCGGACCCCCTTCCTCCTGACTGGAGGCTCATGGAGTCACCCCGGACCCCCTTCCTCCTGACTGGAGGCCCATGGAGTCACCCCGGACCCCCTTCCTCTTGACTGGAGGCTCATGGAGTCACCCCGGACCCCCTTCCTCCTGACTGGAGGCTCATGGAGTCACCCCGGACCCCCTTCCTCCTGACTGGAGGCTCATGGAGTCACCCCGGACCCCCTTCCTCCTGACTGGAGGCTCATGGAGTCACCCCGGACCCCCTTCCTCCTGACTGGAGGCTCATGGAGTCACCCCGGACCCCCTTCCTCCTGACTGGAGGCTCATGGAGTCACCCCGGACCCCCTTCCTCCTGACTGGAGGCTCATGGAGTCACCCCGGACCCCCTTCCTCCTGACTGGAGGCTCATGGAGTCACCCCGGACCCCCTTCCTCCTGACTGGAGACTCATGGAATGTATCCCAGATTACCAGGTGGCAAAAAAAAAGAAAACACTTAAGCCCTATATATTTAGTCGGCTGGGGTCCCAGGGCTCTATACTAGGTCTTCCATCATTTCCCTTTAAACCTCATCTCTTTGCTGAGTGTTGTCTGCCAGTCAGAGCAGGGTCGCTAGGGTTCATGTGGTTAAGGCTTTCGGTGGCCTCACCCCTCGACGGAGCAGCGCACAGCTTTGTTTCCGTCAGGAGGAGATGACAGCCGGCTCCTTCTCTTTGTTTCCCAGAGGTTTCCTGTCCCGTTCCGAAGCAAGAGGTCGACTAAAGTGCAGCGAGACTCTGCACTCCCCCTCTCTCTCTCTCTCTCTCTCTCTCTCTCTCTCTCTCTCTCTCTCTTCTTGGTTCCATTTCCCACCATGCAGTGCAATGCCCACCGGTCACACCACAGCCGCAGCGCTTCCACCCACCCGGTTATAACGGTGGTTCTGTGCCAGAGAGCCGTGATCTGATTGGTTGTGTCGGGGGTGTCTGTGAGGTTACCGCTGTCTTCATTTCACACTGTTGACCTTTTGGACGGCGTCCAGGAGAGAGAGAGAGAGAGAGAGAAAGAAAGAAAGTGACAAAATGTAGTACATTAAATGCTATTGACAATGAATGGAGAATTTACGTCATATGTGTCTGAGCAAATCGACTGTCGGTATGTCGGTGGAAACCTTTGGCCAATCAGAGACTACCATTCTTGGTGACGTAACTAAGCTAATGTTTCAAGGTTGGTATATGGTCAATCATTGATTAGAGTGCCCCTCACTTCACACGGGTGTGATTCTTTTCTTTTGAAACATTTTGAAAAACGTTCACCGTCCTACTCTATAATGACATGCCCAGGATGAAAGTGGTTAAGTGTGTCCGTGGGTTTTATGAATATAGAACCAAAGAAAAGTAGTCCCAAACTAGAGCTTTGGACTAAACCAAATGTTATAGATTTTTTCCATTTCCTGAAAAGTAACAGCCTTGGACATATAACGTTACCGAGCCTATAGTAGTGGGGCGATTTGTTGCCAGAGAAATCAGAACTGTGTGTACAATAAAAAGCATGATTTATACGGCGGCGCGCGGCGGCGCCTCACGCCGAGGATAGCAGACCTTTATTTTACGCCAGTTGTCAGGGCGCGAAAACAGTCCAAGCATGAATTAGGCTCTAGAGAAACGCAGGTGGCTCTGGCAGGCACTTGGAACAACAGTGACGGCGGGTCTTGCGGGTCCATACAGTAAAACTGTCCGCTGTGTCGTTAACCAAAAGGAAACTGCTCCCTGAGCCCAGAATGTCTTTGTTGTTCATGTGTTGAGTGAGAGGGGGCCGGCTAATCCCCCCCCCCCCCCCTCCCGCCCCAGGTAAGCCAGACAGGAACACACCTGGTTTACAAGACAATCATCAGCTACGTAGCTAGCTGTCACAGACCGTGCATATCTATCTGTTTGGAAGTGCAAAGAAAGCAAATTTGTCATCTTTTCCATGGTGTGTGTGTGTGTGTGTGTGTGTGTGTGTGTGTGTGTGTGTGTGTGTGTGTGTGTGTGTGTGTGTGTGTGTGTGTGTGTGTGTGTGTGTGTGCGTGTGTGCTTGTACCACAAGTAATTGTATAATTCGAGAAGTAGACATTGTGTGGGCCTGTGGGGGCGATTTTCCTGATCCTCAGAAGAGAAACTGTTTCATATGGACAACAAAGGTTTTATGTGTTGGGGTTATAGAGTTATGCTTATGCTGGATTTATAAATTGCTGCGAGGTGTCCAACAGAAAATAGTTGACCTATACAAGCTCACGACACGTTGCAATGCGCTCCCGTTGTGAGCTTGTATAGATGCTGGACACGAGCACACAACTATACATATAAATCAGGCATGGTTAAAAACGCCCTCAAAACAGAGATAAAGTTACCGAAAAAAACAAGCCTACTTTGACTTATAAATGTACTCATTTAATTCCCCCAAATCAACTATCTGATGGAATGAAAACCTTCTTCATCATTCAAACTGAATGTTGAAGTTTTAATTAGTTTTTGCAATTTTCTGCCTTTTCATTCTAGTCGAGTTGAGGACCATTTTGTCAGCCTGAGTCACAAATTGAAAAAATGAATGCAGCAAAATTTCTGTCCTAAAATGTAGACGTACTGTATGGTAATACAAATGCACGTGTGCCTGCCTGCCTGCCTGCGTGTGCGTGACGATTTCATCTTTCCATCTGTGACAGATCTGTGACAGAGCCAAACCGTCTTACCCTTTAACGTTCAGGATCCCAGAGGCGGCGCGTTCTGCGATCTCAGGTGGCGTTCGTTCTCACAGTTCTTTTTATACTTTATACATTGGGTGTGTAAACATGACCCCCCCCCTTCCCCTCGGCTGTGACGCCTTTTTATAGGTCGTACTGACATCAGTGGAATAGAGAGAGTGACAGTGAGTGTCATGTTTAATGACAAAACCAACTGGCTTGTAGGCCTCACGGACACGTGAGCACCACTCCAGTATAACGTTGCTGTCGGGCAGAAACCCCCTATCTCCATATTTATTTTGTCATAAAGCGCTACTTCGTCATACAAGAGTGTCGCACAAAAGTAGTGAAAGTAGCCAAAATACAGGTTATACAGGAGTATTACAAAACAAGAAACCATACATTTCAGCCGTCTAGCCTACACATTTTGGCCATTTGAAAATAGAAATGTACATTTTGAATTCTGGACTACATTGCAGTATAGACACTTAATAAAACAGAGAGAACATATTGCATGATCTGTTTAGAGTTGCCTCTATAAAGGAGTATTTATATCACAGAGAGGCTGTGTGGCGTTCTGCATTTGAACAGAGAGGAGGACAACATCATTTTGCTCCGTTCTAATTGAGACTTCAAACATAGCAACATGAAAGGGATCGTACAGCATTGATTTTTCACCACGCTGTAATAGAGAGTTCCTTTGAAAAGGGAGTGGATGGCAGAATAAATGCTGTACAGTCAGAGTCAGTACATGCCTTCATATTTTGATCATGCTACACTGCTACAGTATACATACTGTATGGCAGAGCTTCACACTGCTACAGTATACATACTGTACTGTATGGCAGAGCTTCACAGAGTGAGGTTTGTGGTTCCAGGGGGTCCCCCAGCAAAATTACTTCATATACCATGAAAATCACTTTAACCTTATAGACAGTGGCCATTTGAAAATAGACGATCTACAAGCCACAACGCGTCGTGATGAAATCTGCACCATCCATCAATGAATTACATCTGTACTTTATAGCACCTCACGTCATATTACGGTACGATACAGTATGTCACAAGGAAAACTTGACACAAGGTTTCCATTGTAGGACAGATTGCACATAACTAAATGTTTAACCACTTGAATATCCCTGTTCTGGGGCGAACATTCACCAAAAATAGCCAATCTACAAGCTCACTGTAGTGAGTTAGTTTGTAGATCGTCTATTTTGCTATTAAGAGATTTCGCGTATAGGTCGAACAATTACGCACCAAGTACAGTGCAACTCAGCTCTGTTTTATTAAGTATAGAAGTAGTTAAAACTGAAGTGATATTGATACATTCCAAATATTATCCATGTATTCTGCGGCACCCCCTGGACTTGGCCCACACTTTGAGAAACCCTGCTCTAGTGTGGTGTATGATAGGGGTGAGAAACCCTGCTCTAGTGTGGTGTATGATTATGATAGGGGTGAGACACCCTGCTCTAGTGTGGTGTATGATAGGGGTGAGAAACCCTGCTCTAGTGTGGTGTATGATTATGATAGGGGTGAGACACCCTGCTCTAGTGTGGTGTATGATAGGGGTGAGAAACCCTGCTCTAGTGTGGTGTATGATAGGGGTGAGAAACCCTGCTCTAGTGTGGTGTATGATTATGATAGGGGTGAGACACCCTGCTCTAGTGTGGTGTATGATAGGGGTGAGAAACCCTGCTCTAGTGTGGTGTATGATAGGGGTGAGAAACCCTGCTCTAGTGTGGTGTATGATAGGGGTGAGAAACCCTGCTCTAGTGTGGTGTATGATAGGGGTGAGAAACCCTGCTCTAGTGTGGTGTATGATAGGGGTGAGAAACCCTGCTCTAGTGTGGTGTATGATAGGGGTGAGAAACCCTGCTCTAGTGTGGTGTATGATAGGGGTGAGAAACCCTGCTCTAGTGTGGTCTATGATAGGGGTGAGAAACCCTGCTCTAGTGTGGTGTATGATAGGGGTGAGAAACCCTGCCCTAGTGTGGTGTATGATAGGGGTGAGAAACCCTGCTCTAGTGTGGTGTATGATAGGGGTGAGAAACCCTGCTCTAGTGTGGTGTATGATAGGGGTGAGAAACCCTGCTCTAGTGTGGTGTATGATAGGGGTGAGAATTCAAACCAAGACGGAGGGTATTGTCATTCAGAGGTGATTAACTAGAACTCTACTTATAAATGACTGCAGGGCCAGCGATGCTTGGCCAAATTAATCACCTGTCAGTGACTCAGCGTGACTGATTGTTATTGCAGAAAATTCTCTCCACCATTCATGGCTGTTCTGAGTAAAACAACACACGCTGTGTTTCCCCCATGCAGCCGCGCCGCAAAAAAACACACAAATGGCAAATCATTAAAAAACTAAATTAATTTCAGTTTCTATTGTGGTTGGCATGTGGCTCACAATCTCTCACAGAAGATTAACCGGACAAGCTTCTTACGGCGGCATAAAGGTGATGAGGGTGACGAGAAAATAGCAGAAACCTTGTATCTCCATATTTCAATTCCATATTTCAACTCCATATTTCTTTTCTACATCAGACGAGACGTCACAAGAGCGTCGCACAAAAGTATCGCAACGCATTTATGAGCTTGTAGATGGACCGTTTTCACTACTTTTACAAGGTTTTTAAAAAGGAACGGTTTTTGGACATACAAGGTTTACACCCGACGGCGTACTGTAGATTAATGAATGAATGGTGCTCGCATAGAAATGTCTTCACTCTTGCATGCTGTACAGTAGTACACGTGCACACATTTCATTTAGAACAGAATAGAATGTTTCATTTTCATGATACCACAGCATACTGAAACTAGAAAGATGCACACAGATGCCACATTTGCACTTTAATTATATTTGCAATGCGTGTGCCTTAATCCAGTGGTTCTCATACAGGTCAAGGACCCCCAACTTGATTTGCAGATAGATAGCATGTTACTGCACACTGACAGATGCTATAGGCTCTTGGTTTACCTGATTATTGTAATAGTATATTGTTTAGACTGATGCCATAGGTTCTCGGTTTACCTGTGAGAGGCACTACACGCACCGTCTCTGCATTTGCGGTATATGTACTTGTTTATTGGAGAGCGTCTGCTAAATGCCTACAATGTAAATTGTAAAAGACGTGCCAAAAACCCCTGCAGAAAAAAAGATTTGTGTTATTCACAACTTTTTCTTGCAGATGTTTTTTTTGCACGTCTACATCAGCTCACGAGTCACATCTGCTACTCTATTTTCAATGTATAAAATAGGGTTTAAGTGGTTAAACTTCACTTTGATACCACAGTAAGTTAACTAATTTATGGAATTATTCATGGACCCCTGCAGGGCTGGAGGCTCCCTGGACTCCACTCTGAGATCCACTGGCTTAAACCTTGTGACAAACCTGCTCCCCAAACGTATACCCTGATGCAAAAGATACAAAACCCGTATTA
>NC_137865.1:19077285-19089785 GCF_963924005.1 Protomyctophum bolini
ATAAAATAAAACAGAATAACACTAGTCAATCAATTACAAAAAAATAATATAGTATATATATAGTATAGTAATAATAGTAATAATTAACATAATGAAAAGCAGACCCAATACATTAACTTGTGCAAAAAGACATATAATCAGTCCAATGACCAGTCAGAAACTATTCATGTGAGCACATATCCTCTGTTAAACACATTACCATCAGTTTCGCAAAGACTTCCACATGTTTGAGAAGACACACTGTCCTAATGAGTTCATTGCACGTGATGGGAGCAATACAAGCACCATTTGATGAAGCCTGTGTAGTTCCTCTACCAGAGTTTTGGTGACTTTACAACCAGTCCAGAAAGCAGAGGTGAAAAATGATTATCTAAAGAAGGGGAGATCAACTTGGAAAGGGAGGGAGGCAGGCAGAAAGTCAGACGGACAGAGAAAGAGAGACGAGAGGAAAAGGCGAGCGTTATTAAAGTCTCAGGGGCGACTGGCGGAACCGACACCAACCAAGACGACAGCAGCGGTATCTTGGAGGGCTCCATTACACACAGCCGATACCAAAGACACCTTAACACACAATGAGGCTTGTCTGTCTGTCAAGAGGCTGCCAAACAGCACATAAAAGACCCTGCTCTGAGGAGATAGCAAGGGGGCTAGGAGAGGGAGAGGGAGAGGAGAGGGAGAGGAGAGGAGAGGAGAGGAGAGGAGAGGAGAGGAGAGGAGAGGAGAGGAGAGGAGAGGAGAGGAGGGACACCCACAGTACCCAGGTTCAGACAGTGACACAGTACGCCTCTAACTGCCTATTAGCCAGCCTGAGGTTTCACACTGGACAGCGAGCAGAGAACAGCAAATGACTGCACCACACACACACACACACACACACACACACACACACACACACACACACACACGTGTGAAGGTGGTATAGTAGAAATGTAATGGTAGCATGATGGCTCTAGCTGCCTGTCAGGTTGCCTTTCTTTTCCACCCTCGGCCTCCAGCGCTTAGATAATGCAGGGAAATTATAACCAGGCTGATGGAAAACTGCAGTGCTTTGTTAGTTTCCAACACCCCCCCCCCTTCCCCCATAAATAAATAGGCTCTTATTTGAACTACCCTAAATTCACTTGAAGAGATCGTAGGCACGCACGCACGCACGCATGCACGCACTCACACCTCTTCCAGTTGTGTGTTTAATAGAGATTGGGGTGGGGGTACATCATTTCAATGTGAAATGTTTGTTCTAAAAATCCATCACAGATTTGCATGAACACCTCGCTGAACACTCGACTCGTTTTCTCGTTCTCACAGTTTTTTGCCATCACGGCTATCATGGTAATTGCAACTTTGTTTTGCTAAATGAATACTTAGTATTTTTTTTAGTTTTAACGGTATAGCCCACTCTGAATATCTGGCACTGGTTCTCAAAGTTGGGCTCAAACAGTTTTGTAAAAATCTTGACAAATCTTCTCTTCTGGGGGGTCCCTGCCTGGCACAACATCTTTTCAGATTGGGGGTGGGGGGTCTTGAGAACCACTGAACTAGACCACTTAACACCCACACACAGGACCCATACACAGGACCCATACACAGGACACAGGACACACACACACACACACACACACACACACACACACACACACACACACACACAGGACACACACACAGGACGTTTACTGACATTAAGTCTACTGTTCCAGGAGCATCTGGCTAACATGCCTGGTGTCCCAGTGTCTTAGTGTTCGCCGAAAGGCACAGGTTGGAAAATAGCAAAAACTGTAGCATCAACAATCAAACAATAATATAAAGGAAAACAAAGACCATTCTCTACTACAAAGAGATATATAATTCAAACCCTGTTAAATTGAGTGTAAGTGGCAGAGTCTGCCGTCTCTCTCTCTCTCTCTCTCTCTCTAGCCATGGTAACTGTGGCCAGCACAGACAGTGAGTGCGTGCTGGGGGAACTATAGCGGAGCTGCAGGGGGAACTATAGCGGAGTGCAGGGGGAACGAGAAGAACCAGAGACGGAACGGAAATGTTCCAGGATGAGGGCTAAAGCCTTGGTGTTATAACCTGTTAGTTGCTGCTGTGATGTGTATTTTGGGGGAAAGGGAAGTGGTATCTAGTTACTGCAGTTCAGTTGAGGGTTAAGTGATAGAGCAGGGAACAGACGACATGCATTAACTATTTTCAGTATGAGTTGTATGACATATTGACAAAGTATATGCATAGCATTGTTGATGGTTATGGCTGTTCCATGGGGCTTTCACAATAGTGGTTTAGTTTTATCGTCAAAAGTAAAGAAATCACCAAAAAGGGTTCTATTCCTTGCAAACCGGACCTTTTCAATTTGTCAAACCAAATTCATGCTCCGTTGTACAACGATGTCACACAAAAATAGCACTCTAGAAGCTCACAGCACGTCTGCGTAGATGTGCCGCGCTGTGAGCTTGCAGGTTGGCTATTTTTGGCTGGCGAGGCCATCCATCGTATGGCGGAAGTCTAAATCCGCCTTCATTGTGTCTCATTGTTTATTTTGAGAGTCATCAGAGACGTGAGCTCAGAGAACTGCATTAAGTCAAGTCAAGTCAAGTAGAACTTTATTTTGTCCCCGGAGGGGCGGTTGGTTTTGCAGCGGCAAAAAAACGGTACTATTAAGGGTCTTTTTTATGACAGGAGATGGGGTGCGTTGAGGCAGTTGGAATGAAATTTGGGAATAGTTTTTGTCCATTGAGGTGCTCATGAAACTGGAGCAGTGTTTCTTTCTTTTTTCCCCCTCTCTTTCTCTATCGTTGGAGTCATTGCTAGTTATCTGGTCTGCCTGGGAAAGAAATGCCCCTCTCTGGACCCCTCGAAATCAAGGGGATATCCTTTTCTCATTAAAGGTTCATATATATATATATATATATATATATATATATATATATATATATATATATATATATATATCAGTGCCTCTGCAATGCATGTTGGACCGTCTGCATTATTAACTCACATCCACCCAAAGCCCCCCCAGATGAGGCCAAGAACGCTCTGCTCCGGAGCGGAGGACTTTTACGTTGGGTTTTATTTTTCATGGCATAATTGTTTCCACATTTTGCTCTTGTATGGCAGAACGGCCGTGGCTCCATGTCTCTAACAACCTACAGTATATCCGTGGAGGGAGCCAGGAAGCATCCCCTCTCCTCCTCACTGCACCCCCACCCCCCCCAACCACCCGGCCTCCGCCTGGCCCTGGCCTCCACGCCTCCCATCCCTTCACCCCCCCCCCCCCCCGTGACATTAGACTCTGTGATTGCAGCTCTCACCATTGGTTATCAATCATCAATCACGCCGCAGCGAGGCTCCACGTCGGCGAGCACTAAAGGTCCGCTGACATTTGAAGGGGAGTCAGAAGGATACGAGGCGCCGCGTCGACCTCGTATCCTGAATGGAGGATGAAGACAGATTTATAGTTGGTCACTCATGCCAGGGACCCTCATAGGAGAAGGTCTTCACGGTTCTAGCAGTGATTCTCCACCATTTTAATATCAAGGACCCCCAGTGTGACACGCATTAGGCCTCGGGCCCCCATTTAATGGCATTTCCATCTCTGGGACCTGGGAATTTATATTGTAAAATCACTGTTAATTTAACTCTGAGAGCATACATTTGTACACTCTCTGAGTTACAGACCCATAAGAGTCCATTTGGTTCCTAACTATCTATCATTTATCTGGGGACGCCCTGGAACTCTCTCAAGGACCCCTGGGGGTCCCCCCTTTGAAAACCACTGCAATATATAGAGTATAATGATGCGTGGTTGCCTATAGTATAATAATGTGTCTCTGTCTGTCTGTCTGTCCGCAGGGCTCCAGAGATTATCCTGGGCCTGCCGTTCTGCGAGGCCATTGACATGTGGTCCCTGGGCTGTGTGATAGCCGAACTGTTCCTGGGCTGGCCCCTGTACCCTGGGGCCTCAGAGTTCGACCAGGTGAGTGTCAGTGGACTGTGTGTGTGTGTGTGTGTGTGTGTGTGTGTGTGTGTGTGTGTGTGTGTGTGTGTGTGTGTGTGTGTGTGTGTGTGTGTGTGTGTGTGTGTGTGTGTGCGTGTGTGCGTGTGCGTGCCTGTGTGCGTGCATTTGGGGCGGAATACGGGACATCTCCAATCACGCAGACAGCCCCTGATGATTCAAGTGCAGCCTCCCTGTTTATACAAACAGATGCCACCGTGCCGCACGTCCAATTAGCGGAGCCCCAGCACTCTCGAGCAACACACCACTGTGTGTGTGTGTGTGTGTGTGTGTGTGTGTGTGTGTGTGCCTCTGTCAGTCAGTCACGTGACTCTCTGTGGGGAAGCCATCCCCAGAAAGTAGCGCTCCGTCACTAGAACAAGACCCCCTCATTTCATGCCCATCTCAAATCAATAGTCTCTCAGACTATGTGGAGCGGGTCATGTTTTGGGCGGTATGAATATTTCACCACATGATAAGCTCAGCGTATGGATGTCAGCATCCAGACTTTCAAACTGCCAAAAAAGTACAGCCTGCTGCAATCCCTCCCCCTTATATTATTAACTTTTTCCCCCTGCTTTCACCCAGATCTGGGGCTATGTTGTAATGTAGCTCAGTCTATATTTATTAGAGCCAGACGGACCGCTATTTTTGAATTTTCTATTTTTCAAAACCCTAATCGGATCTAATTGGTTACAATTGATTTAGCACTTTGTTTATAAAAGTGTATAATTGTACATCTTTAATGTACGTATGATGAATGATGTATGTATGATGAATTATAAATGGTGGCTTTTGTATTAAATGTACCCAGTCTACACACTGACCTTTATCTGGTGCAAACGTTGCTTTTGTACTATAATATATCGTGGCTATACGAGCAGTGTGGCCCTCTTTCTTTTTCTTCTCTTTCAAATGCTTCTAAATCAGTAGTTCTAAATCAGTAGTTCTCACACTTTATGCCTTCTAAATCAGTAGTTCTCACACTTTATGCCTTCTAAATCAGTAGTTCTCACACTTTATGCCTTCTAAATCAGTAGTTCTCACACTTTATGCCTTCTAAATCAGTAGTTCTCACACTTTATGCCTTCTAAATCAGTAGTTCTCACACTTTATGCCTTCTAAATCAGTAGTTCTCACACTTTCAAGATGTTCAAAATATGTTCAATGTTCAAAATAGCAGCGCGGCACAAAGTGACGTGCTGTGAGCTTGTACATCTTGCTATTTTTAAATAGTGAAGGCAAAAATCTTAAAATCACAGATGCTTTCCTGGTTAAAGTGCTTTTTTGTGCAAAAATCTGTATTTGGTTGACTCTATCTCGTTTGTCTGGGTCTAATGTGTTGTTTTTTTTCCATGCCTGTCAGTGATGTGGCTGGAAATGAATGTTGCACATTGGCGTGTTCAATGAATTATACATGTTTTCTATTTGTGTTCCTTCAGATCCGGTACATCTCCCAGACGCAGGGCCTGCCTGCAGAGTATCTCCTGAGTGCAGGATCAAAGACCACCAGGTTCTTCAACAGGGACCCAGACTCTACCTATCCGCTCTGGAGACTCAAGGTAGTGGTGGGTGACCGGACATACTCTTATGTACTGTATTCTGGAGACTCAAGGTAGTGGTGGGGGACCGGACATACTCTTATGTACTGTATTCTGGAGACTCAAGGTAGTGGTGGGTGACCGGACATACTCTTATGTACTGTATTCACGTCACGGCCGACCATCTGACAAGATTATGTGCCAGGGATTTGTGTTAAAATGTTTGGAAAAGAAAAGAAAACACGATCTACGACGTGCTGTGTGACGTCACCATGCACTAGACTCTAGTGCATGGTTGTTGTGTTTCACTCTAGTGACTAGAGTGAACCATGTGGCTCACCGGAACGTTTCCCCATGGCTACATCAAAAGGACAGGACAAAGATTTCAGCTCCAGCAGAAGCTTTTTTTCCGAACTGGAGCCGGCATCAATATTCCAGCACCTCTGGCTGTTCTACCTCGGTGTGAGGCATCGACACAGTCCCGGCACCGGGCTATAAACAAAGCGAGGGGCTAATGAGAACAAAATGGATCTATGTGAGAGGATTTGGCAAATGTAAGCGCGGCATGAAAAATCCACCTCAGAGGGGGGACCCCCCCCACTCTCCCCACCCACCCACTGCACCCTTATGTAGGCCACTCAATAAGTGGGCGACTCACTCCCTTTTCCCCTTTTTGTCTGTCGTTATCTTTTGATCAAACTTTTTCCCCGCTTTAACAAAATTAATCGACACACCGCGTCGGGTTTTTGCCTGTATGGCAGTTGTTGGGGCTTAAGGGACAGTCTTGGGGTCCTTGAGGGGGGGTTCCAGGGGGTCCCCGGGTCAATGATTTATAGTTAATCAAATAGACTTTTGTAGGTCTCTAAGTCTGAGAGTATACAAAATTTGTTCTGAGAGTATAGACATTTAATGTCTATACTCTCAGAATTAAATTAACAGAGGATTTTACTGTAATGCATACATTGGGAGTACATAGATGAAATGGAAATAATCAAGTGAGGGGCTCTATGGCCTAATGTATATCACAGTGCAGGGGGTCCCTGAAACAAAAGAAAATTGTTTGGATCGTGGCGTGCAATTCGTATGACTGTGTCCGTTCGCTGCCTCATGGATCACCTCTTTAGACAAAAAAGCAGCAATGTCTTTATTTTGTGTCCACACCAAATGACTCACAGCCCAAAATACCACGTTGACAGCCATTGATGTTCCCCAAGTCCTAACGTTGGCCTTCAAAAGTGAGCGAACACATCTGCTGCCCTGCGGTGTCACACAGCTGCCCAGGAGCTTATTGATGTTGTCGGCTGAAAGGCTCATAAGATCACTTTTGATTATTTCCATGTCTTCTTTTTTTTCTTTTCTTTTTTTGCTGGAGGGGGTGTGGAGGGGGGGGGGGGGGGGGGGGGTTGTCTGAGAGAAGAATTGCGCCGTCCTACAGTGAGCGGTTGAACCTCTTTCAAATATTGTGTCCCTATTTTGGAGTTGTCCATTATAGGTAAAAAATACCAGGAAAAAAGTATTTTAGGTTTAATTGGATTTGAGCCTTGTTGTTGACATCATCCACATTTGGCATGGGACTGTTACCATAGCACCACTGTCCCCCTCCACAGTCATGTGGTTCTATGAGCTGCCCGGAGGAAGTCACACTGTCAGTGTCATGACATGAATGTACATATTGTTTTAACAGTGAGTTCACTATCTAGGACCACACCAACCAATGAGGACATTTAACAGATTTTATTAACGAAAGATGCATGACACGATGAAGGAACGAACGATGAACAGAACGAAGATGACCCGCGACGGGCCGTCTGGCCATCCAGCTGGACATCCAGCTGGACATGGGGTAGTTTAAGCCGAGGTGGGGAGGCTTCGGGAATCCGCCGTACTCCCAGCAACTCCCCTCGCCAGATTTGCATGGCAGAATGAAATGTTGTCCAGCAGGGGGAGTGGGTTTACCCAGGCTACAACTAACCCCCCTTAGGGACCTGTTAGGAGATGTTAGAGGGAGTAGGATGAGAATTAGGGTGGGGGGGATGACGAAAGCGAGAACAGAGGGAGAACCGTGGGTTTGTATGCAGGTGGAGGTGACCCAATTGGAGGTGGCTTGATAGGAGGTGGAAGTAGCTGCATGCGTTGGAGGTGTGGTCCTGCTATGAGCTCCATGAAGTATGCATGGTGGTGGGATTTGAAAGGAACATCTGCTCTTTTTTCTCCATCTTGCGTGAAGCGCAAGCTGGTCTTAATTCAGTCGCTGTGGTAGTAGTGAGTTTATCATCACTTTCTCATTACTTTCTCCTCATTTGCTGTCCTTTAAGCCAGTGGTTTTCAACCAGTGGTCCGAAAAAAACATCTCGAAAAAGAAGTCTACACATAATTAGAGAATGTAGAACAATTGTTATTTTGATCAATGTTTGCCTGATATCTCTCCTAATGGTACCAACATCAATACAGCATGGAATTGTGGACAGAATTCTATCCAACTATAACAAAACAGTCTCTAGTTTTTGGTCTGTGAGACCAACATAAATAATGGGCCTTGATATGAAAAGGGTTGAAAACCACTGCTTTAAGCCAATGGGATCGAGTCCGCAATGCCTTCCCATGCTCTGAACGGCTGTGTTGCGTCATCTCTGCACTGCTGAGTGGCTGAATCAGTCACACGTTCACCCCAACGTCCTCTCAGGCCATGGCATCACAGCTGCTGGCCGCTACATAAAGAGGGACCAGGGAAATCAGTTGGTTCAATAATGTAAAGATGTTTTATGTGATTGATGAATGGCCCACAGGACACATTTTACAGAGAGCACCCTCCTCCATCTGGCCACGTTGTCAGCGGTCTGTCTGATCATGCAATAGCCTAGTTCAATTATTAGATAATTTACAAACTATGCAGCTGCAATGATTGGCGCTTGGGTCGGGATTATATTACGTAAAGATTAATGGATGAATAAAAATGAAATTCACTATGTCTCTGAAATAGTGTTCAAAGTACATGAATGTGTTGGTGTGTTGGGTTGTTTGTGCCTGTAAGAGTGCATGCATAAATCCACTAGTGAGCTTTAGTGAAAGGCACCATCATTTTACTCTTGTTTTCTCTCCTTCTTCTCCCAACAGACTCAAGAGGACCACGAGGGCGAGACGGGGATCAAATCCAAGGAGGCTCGCAAGTACATCTTCAACTGCTTGGATGACATGGCACAGGTACTATACACTACTACTACGGTGTACAATAGTGGTTGACTGATAAAAGTTTTCATTGAAACTCTGTCAAAAACAACTACTACTGTTCCAAAATAACAATTAGGCGAGAGACTTAGCATACAGAAGAATCTGCACACGCATGTGATGAGCAGTGTAAACCTCCAGTTTAAATAGCTGGTATGAAGATGGAATGAGTGTGTGATTGGATGAAGTGAATCATGTGAATGAGAACGTGATGCTGAGGCGGCCCAATGAACAGCCACTGGCAGCTACACTGAGTTTCCTGAATGAAATTTCTCTGCGCATGTCTGTGACTGGCACGACACTCATTTGAACCCTTCATCGGGCTGAACGTAAAGATCCACTGGTATTGAAGACATAACACAATCCACATGAATCCACACAATTATCATGTTGTCATAGTGAAGAGTAGACCTATAAATGTTACTACCGGAGGAGGCTGGGGAGGTGGAGGGAGTTTGATCACTGACATGCTGTCATTGTGGCAGCAGCGAGAGATGTTGAGCATGCATGAGAGAATGTCACTCTGCTTAAATAGTTTGAACTATTAGGATGGTACAGTATCTGTACAGTAAGTTGATTGATTGATTGAATGAACACTTTAATAACAGGTTTGTTAACAGTCCAGATAGTACAATCAAAGGTTATGCTAATGTGATGGTAGAGTGTAGGAACATGTGGCTTAAGGTGTGGCACCTGCCTGAACTATACCGCAATGCTCCATTGTTTCCTGCAGATGGTGGAAGTGACAATTAAGGGGGGACGCTGACCGCATGGACAATGTCAAGGGCTGATTATTCCCTATATACTTTGATGACTGGAGTCCCCCATGGCTCTATAATATGTAATCTAGTACTTCCATCTACACCAAACCAGCTCTTATTCGACAGCTCTTATTCCCCCCCCCCGTGCTCAGTGCACTTCCCGTGTTGCACTAGCCCTTCATGATGATTAGACCCCTTCGCTATCGCGTCGGGGTCTAATCACCCTGTCAGGGTTTATTTCTCAACAATGACCTGTGATTATCCCTTGCATACCAGATTCTGTACAGGCCCGATTGATCATCCAGCCAATATATGACATGTGTTTGTTGTGTCTGTTTGTGTAGAACACAAGCATCCTACAACCTTCCACAGCAGGGTAATAATAACGGGAGTTATTTTCATGTACAGCCTACTACTGTAGGCTCGGCTTGTGCCTTTTATCCTCCTGGTTGTGATTCCTCTGCTCAAGCTCTGCTCAAGCTCCCTGACAAGCTCAATCAATCGCATCTCAAGGATTATCTTTCAGACAGTTTGAAATCTGGTCCAATAATAACATGCAACCCCGAGTACGTTCCCCAGAGGCAGTATGTACATATGTACACCGTAGACTCGCTCTGTATGCAATTCTACCAGGAGTGAAAATGAAAGCAGCTGTTGACTGGAAGCTCTCCTCGGCTCCGCTGCTGCTGCTGCTGTCTTCGTTTGGTTTGAACCGCCGGCTAATAACTTGCAGGCAGACATTTGAGCTGAACATGTGGTCAGCTGGGTGACCGTGTTTGATGTGTACAGTTTGCTTTCTAATTTAAGCGTGATCTAGTGTGGTGGCCGCGTCCTAACTCGTTGCATCTGTCGCTGTACATAAGCGTGAAGTGCATGAACACGGAACCCACACACCACACACGCACGCATGAATATAAAATGAGCAACATATATCTTTTATGGTTTGGCGATGAATTGGATCTGCTTTTTAGGTACTCTGATCAAGCGCATCAGTCCCAAACGTTGGTTTCTATTCTACTCTGCATCCAAATAAATAATCGGCACTTTGGCTATCAGTGTGTGCGGCCACTCTTTTGTCTTTTTAAGACTTAATTCTTAACAAGATAATAGCACACACAGTGCCTTTATGTACAGCACTTGAGTAAATGCACTTGGTTACCTTCCAGGTACCCACTCCCCCCCCCCCCCCCCCCCCCACACACACACACACACACACATGCACGCACGCGTCACGTCACATTCCAGAAGATTCTATCCAGTCATGCGGGGCTACTCTGCGGGGTCAGACTATTGTTCTGTCAGACAGACGTGGGTCTGGTCTGGCCTCTAGCTTCCTGCTGTCACAGTAAGACACCTGTGGCAATGTGGTTTTTTTACCCACTGAAATAAATACAAGGAACATCTCATGCAACCCAACCAATCGACCCGTTTACAAAAATCCCATATCCATCTTGTCTGCTGCTCCCAGCCGGCCCTGAACTCATTTCACACCACGCTGGGAAGGTTCACATTCTGCTACGACATTTGCGTTAGACATGCTTGACGGGAGTTGATAGCGAGGCCAATGTTTTGTTCGCCGTCCCAAAATGCACTGCTGGCTTCTGTTCTGTGTAGTCATTGTCCTCTGATAATGACTTAGGACTGGGCGAAGTATCCATATCGTGATATGAGACTAGATATTGTCTGGGGTTTTAATTGAGCCTGATTTTATACTTGATACTTTTTAGGAAAGAAATGACAAAAATGTGAAAAACAATTCGTTTTTTCCTTTATTAAAACAAAGAAGGAACATATACTAGATATTTGGCACATTTTGTCAAAAATATAAGGATATTTCATTTTGTCCATATTGTCGCCGCCCAATGTTTAGCTCACTTTCTCACTGCCGCTGACAGTGATGGACGCTCCTATTCTCTGGTGGTGGTCATTGTCCTTGATGTTATCTCTGATAATGACCTGCCAAGAGAGATAAGACAGAGAAGAAAAGCAGGTGAAATATGTCTGTGAGAACATGGCTGATGTCTGATGCATAAACAACAAGCCTCAAGGTGGTGCAGACGACCGCCTTCAACAGTTCATGCTGACCAGTACAGAGTGTTGTGTTCTGTCCTATAGCACGGGGAGTTTGAGTCCTTTGTTAACTTCAAGTCCTCCAGAAAGAGCTGGCTGGATAACAGCTGGACATAATTATACTGTAAGCATCAATTAGTTGAGTTGTAACAGGTTCCTTTTGGACTATATTCACATTGTTCTTTGTTGTTTTACATGTCTATCACTCTCCCCCAAACATATGGCACTCAAATGACCACAATAGAAATACGCTGTCAAGTATTATTTTTTGTGTGTTTTATTCTTTTGATAGATAAGTAAAATTGCAATTAACACAGCCGAGTTTATTTTAATTAGCAAACTGACATTTTTATATTGACGTTATATTATGATTCAAATCTTAGTGTTTTGCCAATTATTGGAGGGCTGAGAACACTGGTTGAGAACCACTACTTCAAATGACTACACTGCTGGACTGTGGACTTTATAAAACAAACACTGCAGGAAACTGGCCTCTATCTAATGTGGGAAGGAAACCTGGGCTGTTTTGCCCCCGGTCTCTGAAGAATCAAGGCCACATAGTACATACAAGTCGGTATTGTGGACATGTGTCTCCCTGTGTATAATGGATGACATGGCTGAAGGCTCCGGGGGAGAGATGGTGGGGCCGGTTGCCAGGGAGAGATAATGAAGCTCCTCTACTCCGTCGTGGGAAATGAGAGGGGGAGTTTGAGTGCCCAGTGTGGATGTGATTTGAGCAGATCAGAGAGGGAACGCACAGTTAATGCGAGACCCTGCTATAGAGGTCTGCTCTATGGATGGAGGGTGGGCAGGGGAGGAGCCGACTGGAAACAAATTAATTCTGAATTCTGATCTACGCTCAAGCCTCACTAGCTGTGTGAGAACTGTTGATAGGAGACCGCCCAAGATCTCACCTCA